>NC_041232.1:58525165-58532400 GCF_002837175.3 Physeter macrocephalus | reverse complement strand
CATTCTGAGGGTTGTGTTTTGGTCTTGTTTATGGTTTCCTTTGCTTTGCAAAACCTTTTCAGTTTCATCAGGTCCCATTTGTTTATTTTTGTTCTTACTTCCATTTTTCTAGGAGGTGGGTCAAAAAGGATTTTGCTGTGATTTATGTCATAGAGTGTTCTGCCTATGTTTTCCTATAAGAGTTTTATAGAGTCTGGCCTTACATTAAAGTCTTTTATCAATTTTGAGTTTATTTTTGTGTATGGTGTTAGGGAGTGTTCTAATTTCATTCGAGTCTGACCTTACTTTAAAGTACTCAATTTTGAGTTTAATTTTGTGTGTGGTGTTAGGGAGCATTCTAATTTCATTCTTTTACATGTAGCTGCCCAGTTTTCCCAGCACCACTTATTGAAGAGGCTGTCTTTTCTCCACTGTATATTCTTGCCTCCTTTATCAAAGATAAGGTGACCATATGTGCCTGGGTTTATCACTGGGCTTTCTATCCTGTTCCATTGATCTATATTTCTGTTTTTGTGCCAGTCCCATACTGTTTTGATTACTGTAGCTTTGTAGTATAGTCTGAAGTCAGGGAGCCTGATTCCTCCAGCTCCATTTTTCATTCTCAAGATTGCTTTGGCTATTCGAGGGTCTTTTGTGTTTCCATATAAATTGTGAAATTTTTTGTTCTAGTTCCGTTAAAAATTCCAGTGGTAGTTTGATAGGGATTGCATTGAATCTGTAGATTGCTTTGGGTAGTTGACTCATTTTCACAATGTTGATTCTTCCAATCCAAGAACATGGTATATCTCTCCATCTATATGCATCATCTTTAACTTCTTTCATCAGTGTCTTATAATTTTCTGCATACAAGTCTTTTGTCTCCTTAGGTAGGTTTATTCCTAGATATTTTATTCTTTTTGTTGCAGTGGTAAATGGGAGTGTTTCCTTAATTTCACTTTCAGATTTTTCATCATTAGTGTATAAGAATGCCAGAAATTTTGGTACATTAATTTTGTTTCTTGCTACTTTACCAAATTCATTGATTAGCTCTAGTAGTTTTCTGATAGCATCTTTAGGATTCCCTATGTATAGTATCATGTCATCTGCAAACAGTGAGAGCTTTACTTCTTTTTTTCCGATTTGGATTCCTTTTATTTCTTTTTCTTCTCTGATTGCTGTGGCTAGAAATTCCAAAACTATGTCGAATAAGAGTGGTGAGAGAGGGCAACTTTTTCTTCTTCCTTATCTTACTGGAAATGGTTTCAGTTTTCCACCATTGAGGACTATGTTGTCTGTGTGTTTTTCGTATATGGTCATTATTATGTTGAGGAAAGTTCCCTCTATGCTTACTTTCTGCAGGGTTTTTTATTATAAATGGGTGTTGAATTTTGTCAAAAGCTTCCTGTGCATCTATTTATATGATCATATGGATTTTCTCCTTCAATTTGTTGATATGGTGTATCACGTTGATTGATTTGCATATACTGAAGAATCCTTGCATTCCTGGAATAAACTCCAATTGATCATGGTGTATGATCCTTTTAATGTGCTGTTGGATTCTGTTTGCTAGTATTTTGTAAACGATTTTTGCATCTATATTTATCAGTGATATTGGCCTGTAGTTTTCTTTCTTTGTGACATCTTTGTCTGGTTTTATATCAGGGTGATGGTGGCCTCATAGATTGAGTTTGGGTGTGTTCCTCCCTCTGCTATATTTTGGAAGATTTTGAGAAGGATAGGTGTTAGCTCTTCTCTAAATGTTTGATAGAATTCGTCTGTGAAGCCATCTGGTCCTGATCTTTTGTTTTTTGGAAGATTTTTAATCACCGTTTCAGTTTCAGTGCTTGTGATTGGTCTGTTCATATTTTCTATTTCTTCCTGATTCAGTCTTGGCAGATTGCGCATTTCGAATAATTTGTCCATTTCTTCCAGGTTGTCCATTTTATTGGGATACAGTTGCTTGTAGTAATCTCTAATAATCCTTTGTATTTCTGCAGTGTCAGTTGTTACTTCTCCTTTTTCATTTCTAATTCTATTGATTTGAGTCTTCTCCTTTTTTTTCGTGATGAGTCTGGCTAATGGTTTATCAATTTTGTTTATCTTCTCAAAGAACCAGCTTTTAGTTTTATTGAACTTTGCTCTAATTTCCTTCATTTCTTTTTCATTTATTTCTGATCTGATCTTTATGATTTCTTTCCTTCTGCTAATTAGGTTGTTTATTTGAAATGTTTCCTGTTTCTTAAGGTAGGATTATATTGCTATAAACGTTCCTCTTAAAACTGCTTTTGCTGCATCCCATAGGTTTTGGGTCATCATGTCTCCACTGTCATTTGTTTCTAGGTATTTTTTGATTTCCTCTTTGATTTCTTCAGTGATCACTTCGTTATTAAGTAGTGTATTGTTTAGCCTCCATTTGTTTGTACTTTTTACACATCTTTTCTTGTAATTGATATCTAGTCTCATAGTGTTGTGGTTGGAAAAGACACTTGATATGATTTCAATTTTCTTAAATTGGCTAGATTTGTGACCCAAGATATGATCTATCCTGGAGAATGTTCCATGAGCACTTGAGAAAAATGTGTATTCTGTTGTTTTGGGATGGAATGTCCTATGAATATCAATTAATTCCATCTTGTTTAATGTATCATTTATAGCTTCTGTGTCCTTATTTATTTTCATTTTGGAAGATCTGTCCATTGGTGAAAGTGGGGAGTCAAAGTCCCATACTATGATTGTGTTACTGTCTATTTCCCCTTTTATGGCTGTTAGTATTTGCCTTATGTATTGAGGTGTTCCTATGTTGGGTGCATAAATATTTACAATTGTTATAATCTTCTTCTTGGATTGATTCCTTGATCATTATGTAGTGTCCTTCTTTGTCTCTTGTAGTAGTCTTTATTTTAAAGTCTATTTTATCTGATATGAGAATTGCTACACCAGCTTTCTTTTGATTTCCAGTGCATGGAATATCTTTTTCCATCCCCTCACTTTCAGTCTGTATGTGTCCCTAGGTCTGAAGTGGGTCTCTTGTAGACAGCTTATACATGGGTCTTGTTTTTGTGTCCATTTAGCCAGTCTATGTCTTTTGGTTGGAACATTTTATCCGTTTACATTTAAGGCAATTATCAATATGTATGTTCCTATTCCCATTTACTTAATTGTTTTGGGTTTGTTCTTGTAGGTCTTTTCCTTCTCGTGTGTTTCTTGTGTAGAGAAGTACCTTTAGCATTTGTTGTAAAGCTGGTTTGGTGGGGCTGAACTCTCTTAGCTTTTGCTTGTCTGTAAAGTTTTTAATTTCTCCATCAAATCTGAATGAGATCCTTGCTGGGTAGAAGAATCTTGGTTGTAGGTTTTTCTCCTTCATCACTTTAAATATGTCCTGCCACTCTCTTCTGGCTTGCAGAGTTTCTGCTGAAAAGTCAGCTGTTAAACTTATGGGCATTCCCTTGTGTGTTATTTGTTGTTTTTCTCTTGCTGCTTTTAATATGTTTTCTTTGTATTTAATTTTTGATAGTTTGATTAATATGTGTCTTGGCATGTTTCTCCTTGGATTTATCCTGTATTGGACTCTCTGTTCTTCCTGGACTTGATTAAAGATTTTCTTTCCCATATTAAGTAAGTTTTCAACTATAATCTCTTCAAATATTTTCTCAGTCCCTTTCTTTTTCTCTTCTTCTTCTGGGACCCCTATAATTAGAATGTTGGTGCATTTAATGTTGTCCCAGAGGTCTCTGAGACTGTCCTCAGTTCTTTTCATTCTTTTTTCTTTATTCTGCTCTGCCATAGTTATTTCCACTATTTTATCTTCTGGTCACTTATCCATTCTTCTTCCTCAGTTATTCTGCTATTGATCCGTTCCAGAGTATTTTTAATTTCATTTATTGTGTTGTTCATCATTGCTTGTTTCCCCTTTAGTTCTTCTAGTTCCTTGTTAAGTGTTTCTTGCATTTTCTCTATTCTATTTCCAAGATTTTGGATCTTCTTTACTATCATTATTCTGAATTCTTTTTCAGGTAGACTTCCTATTTCCTTTTCATTTGTTAGGTCTGGTGGGTTTTTAACTACCTCCTTCATCTATTGTGTGTTTTTCTGACTTTTCATTTTGCTTATGTTACTGTGTTTGGGGTCTTCTTTTCGCAGGCTGCAGGTTCGTAGTTCCCGTTGTTTTTGGTGTCTGTCCCCAGTGGCTAAGGTTGCTCAGTGGGTGTGCAGTTTTCCTGGTAGAGGGGACTAGTGCCTGTTTTCTGGTGGATGAGGCTGGATCTTTTCTTTCTGGAGAGGGGACTAGTGATTGTGTTCTGGTGGATGAGGCTGGATCTTGTCTTTCTGGTGGGCAGGTCCAGGTCTGGTGGTGTGTTTTGGGGCATCTGTAACCTTATTATGATTTTAGGAAGCCTCTGTGCTAATGGATGGGGCTGTATTCCTGTCTTGCTAGTTGTGTGGAATAGGGTGTACAGCACTATAGCTTGCTGGTTGTTGAGTGAAGCTGGGTTTTGGTGTTGAGATGGAGATCTCTGGGAGATTTTCGGCATTTAATATTACGTGGCGCTGGGAGGTCTCTTGTGGACCAGTGTCCTGAAGTTGGCTCTCCCACCTCAGAGGCACAGCACTGACTCCTCTCTGCAGCACCAAGAGACTTTCATCTCGTGGAGCTGGGAGGTCTCTTGTGGACCAGTGTCCTGAAGTTGGCTCTCCCACCTCAGAGGCACAGCACTGACTCCTCTCTGCAGCACCAAGAGACTTTCATCTACGTGGCTCAGAATAAAAGGGAGAAAAAAATAGAAAGAAAGAAAGAGGATAAAATAAAATTATTAAAATAACAAATAATTGTTAAGAAAAAAATATTTTAAGAAAAAAAAAACGGACGGTCAGAACCCTAGGACAAATGGTGAAAGCAAAGCTATACAGACAAGATCTAACACTGAAGCATACACATACACACTCACAAAAAGAGGAAAAGTGGAGAAAATAATATATCTTGCTCCCAAAGTCCACCTCCTCAATTTGGGATAATTCATTGTCTATTCAGGTATTCCACAGATGCAGTGTATGTAAGAGACTTTCATCTACGTGGCTCAGAATAAAAGGGAGAAAAAAATAGAAAGAAAGAAAGAGGATAAAATAAAATTATTAAAATAACAAATAATTGTTAAGAAAAAAATATTTTAAGAAAAAAAAAACGGACGGTCAGAACCCTAGGACAAATGGTGAAAGCAAAGCTATACAGACAAGATCTAACACTGAAGCATACACATACACACTCACAAAAAGAGGAAAAGTGGAGAAAATAATATATCTTGCTCCCAAAGTCCACCTCCTCAATTTGGGATAATTCATTGTCTATTCAGGTATTCCACAGATGCAGTGTATGTGAAGTTGATTGTGGAGCTTTAATCCGCTGCTTCTGAGGCTGCTGGGAGAAATTTCCCTTTTTGTTCTTTGTTTGCACAGATCCGGGGTTTCAGCTTTGGATTTGGACCCGCCTCCGTGTTTAGGTCGCCTGAGGGAGTCTGTTCTTTGCTCAGACAGGATGGGGTTAAAGGAGCAGCTGATTGAGGGCTCTGGCCCACTCAGGCCAGGGGGAGGGAGGGGTACCCTGCTGCGGGGCGAGCCTGCAGTGGCAGAGGCTGGCGTGACGTTGCACCAGCCTGTGGTGTGCCTTGCATTCTCCCGGGGAAGTTGTCCCTGGATCATGAGTCCCTGGCAGTGGCAGGCTGCACAGGTTCCCGGGAGGGAAGGTGTGGATATTGACCTGTGCTCACACACAGGCTTCTTGGTGCCTGCAGCAGCGGCCTTAGAGTCTCATGCCCATCTCTGAGGTCCACGCTGATAGCTGCGGCTTGCGCTTGTCTCTGCAACTTCTTTAAGCAGCGCTCTTAATCCCCTCTCCTCTCACACCAGGAAACAAAGAGGCAAGAAAATGTCTCTTGTCTCTTTGGCAGCTCCAGATTTCTCCCGGACTCCCTCCCGGCTAACCGGCTAATCGTGGTGCACTAACCCCTTCAGGCTGTGTTCACGCTGCCAATCGCAGTCCTCTCCCTGGGATCCGACCTCCGAAGCCGGAACCTCAGCTCCCAGCCCCCACCCCACCTGGTGGGTGAGCAAAGCCTCTCGGTCTGGTGAGTGCTGGTCGACACTGATCCTCTGTGCAGGAATCTCTCCACTTTGCCCTTTGCACCCCTGTTTCTGCAGTCTCCTCCGTGGCTCTGAAGCTTCCCCCTTTGCCACCCTCAGTATCCGCCCATTAAGGGGCTTCTAGTGTGTGGAAACCTTTCCTCCTCACAGCTCCCTCCCACTGGTGCAGGTCCCATCCCTATTCTTTTGTTTCTCTTTTTTCTTTTTTCTTTTGCCCTACCCAGGTATGTGAGGAGTTTCTTGCCTTTTGGGAGGTCTGAGGTCCTCTGCCAGTGATCAGTGGGTGTTCTATAGGAGCAGTTCCACGTGTAGATGTATTTGTGATGTGTCTGTGGGGAGGAAGGTATCTCCGCATTTTACTCTTCCATCATCTTCTCCAGAATCCTGTCCATTTTTTGATTAGGTGGTTTTTTGTTTTTTGATATTGAGCAGCATGAGCTTTTTTATATTTTGGAGATAAATCACTTCTCATTTGCTTTGTTGGCAAATATTTTCTCCCATTAGGTGGTTTGTCTTTTCATTTTGTTTCTGGTTTCCTTTGCTCTGCAAAAGCTTTTAAGTTTAATTAGGTCCCATTGTTTATTTTTGTTTTTATTTTTATTACTCTAAGAGGTGGATTCAAAAAGATATTGCTGTGATTTTTGTCAAAGAATGCCCCACTTATGTTTTCCTCTAAGAGTTTGATAGTGTCTGGCCTAACATTTAGGTCTTCAATCCATTTTGAGATTATGTTTGTGTATGGTGTTAGGAAGTGTTCTAATTTCTTTTACATGTAGCTGTCCAGTTTGCCCAGCACCACTTATTGACGAGGCTGTCTTTTCTCCATTGTATATTCTTGCTTCCTTTACCAAAGATAAGGTGACCAAATGTGTGTGGATTTATCTCTGGGCTTTCTCTCCTGTTCCATTGATCTATATTTCTGTTTTTGTGCCCGTGCCATACTGTCTTGATTACTGTAGTTTTGTAGTATAGTCTGAAGTCAGGGAGCCTGATTCCTCCAGCTCCATTTTTTGTTCTCAAGATTGCTTTGGCTATTTGGGGTCTTTTGTGTTTCCATACAAATTGTGAAATTTTTTGATCTAGTTCTGTGAAAAATGCCATTGGTAGTTTGATAGGGATTG
>NC_041232.1:58448455-58519565 GCF_002837175.3 Physeter macrocephalus | reverse complement strand
GGGGTCTTCTTTTCGCAGGCTGCAGGTTCGTAGTTCCCGTTGTTTTTGGTGTCTGTCCCCAGTGGCTAAGGTTGCTCAGTGGGTGTGCAGTTTTCCTGGTAGAGGGGACTAGTGCCTGTTTTCTGGTGGATGAGGCTGGATCTTGTCTTTCTGGTGGGCAGGTCCAGGTCTGGTGGTGTGTTTTGGGGCATCTGTAACCTTATTATGATTTTAGGAAGCCTCTGTGCTAATGGATGGGGCTGTATTCCTGTCTTGCTAGTTGTGTGGAATAGGGTGTACAGCACTATAGCTTGCTGGTTGTTGAGTGAAGCTGGGTTTTGGTGTTGAGATGGAGATCTCTGGGAGATTTTCGGCATTTAATATTACATGGCGCTGGGAGGTCTCTTGTGGACCAGTGTCCTGAAGTTGGCTCTCCCACCTCAGAGGCACAGCACTGACTCCTCTCTGCAGCACCAAGAGACTTTCATCTACGTGGCTCAGAATAAAAGGGAGAAAAAAATAGAAAGAAAGAAAGAGGATAAAATAAAATTATTAAAATAACAAATAATTGTTAAGAAAAAAATATTTTAAGAAAAAAAAAACGGACGGTCAGAACCCTAGGACAAATGGTGAAAGCAAAGCTATACAGACAAGATCTAACACTGAAGCATACACATACACACTCACAAAAAGAGGAAAAGTGGAGAAAATAATATATCTTGCTCCCAAAGTCCACCTCCTCAATTTGGGATAATTCATTGTCTATTCAGGTATTCCACAGATGCAGTGTATGTGAAGTTGATTGTGGAGCTTTAATCCGCTGCTTCTGAGGCTGCTGGGAGAAATTTCCCTTTTTGTTCTTTGTTTGCACAGATCCGGGGTTTCAGCTTTGGATTTGGACCCGCCTCCGTGTTTAGGTCGCCTGAGGGAGTCTGTTCTTTGCTCAGACAGGATGGGGTTAAAGGAGCAGCTGATTGAGGGCTCTGGCCCACTCAGGCCAGGGGGAGGGAGGGGTACCCTGCTGCGGGGCGAGCCTGCAGTGGCAGAGGCTGGCGTGACGTTGCACCAGCCTGTGGTGTGCCTTGCATTCTCCCGGGGAAGTTGTCCCTGGATCATGAGTCCCTGGCAGTGGCAGGCTGCACAGGTTCCCGGGAGGGAAGGTGTGGATATTGACCTGTGCTCACACACAGGCTTCTTGGTGCCTGCAGCAGCGGCCTTAGAGTCTCATGCCCATCTCTGAGGTCCACGCTGATAGCTGCGGCTTGCGCTTGTCTCTGCAACTTCTTTAAGCAGCGCTCTTAATCCCCTCTCCTCTCACACCAGGAAACAAAGAGGCAAGAAAATGTCTCTTGTCTCTTTGGCAGCTCCAGATTTCTCCCGGACTCCCTCCCGGCTAACCGGCTAATCGTGGTGCACTAACCCCTTCAGGCTGTGTTCACGCTGCCAATCGCAGTCCTCTCCCTGGGATCCGACCTCCGAAGCCGGAACCTCAGCTCCCAGCCCCCACCCCACCTGGTGGGTGAGCAAAGCCTCTCGGTCTGGTGAGTGCTGGTCGACACTGATCCTCTGTGCAGGAATCTCTCCACTTTGCCCTTTGCACCCCTGTTTCTGCAGTCTCCTCCGTGGCTCTGAAGCTTCCCCCTTTGCCACCCTCAGTATCCGCCCATTAAGGGGCTTCTAGTGTGTGGAAACCTTTCCTCCTCACAGCTCCCTCCCACTGGTGCAGGTCCCATCCCTATTCTTTTGTTTCTCTTTTTTCTTTTTTCTTTTGCCCTACCCAGGTATGTGAGGAGTTTCTTGCCTTTTGGGAGGTCTGAGGTCCTCTGCCAGTGATCAGTGGGTGTTCTATAGGAGCAGTTCCACGTGTAGATGTATTTGTGATGTGTCTGTGGGGAGGAAGGTATCTCCGCATTTTACTCTTCCATCATCTTCTCCAGAATCCTGTCCATTTTTTGATTAGGTGGTTTTTTGTTTTTTGATATTGAGCAGCATGAGCTTTTTTATATTTTGGAGATAAATCACTTCTCATTTGCTTTGTTGGCAAATATTTTCTCCCATTAGGTGGTTTGTCTTTTCATTTTGTTTCTGGTTTCCTTTGCTCTGCAAAAGCTTTTAAGTTTAATTAGGTCCCATTGTTTATTTTTGTTTTTATTTTTATTACTCTAAGAGGTGGATTCAAAAAGATATTGCTGTGATTTTTGTCAAAGAATGCCCCACTTATGTTTTCCTCTAAGAGTTTGATAGTGTCTGGCCTAACATTTAGGTCTTTAATCCATTTTGAGTTTATTTTTGTGTATGGTGTTAGGAAGTGTTCTAATTTCTTTTACATGTAGCTGTCCAGTTTGCCCAGCACCACTTATTGACGAGGCTGTCTTTTCTCCATTGTATATTCTTGCTTCCTTTACCAAAGATAAGGTGACCAAATGTGTGTGGATTTATCTCTGGGCTTTCTCTCCTGTTCCATTGATCTATATTTCTGTTTTTGTGCCCGTGCCATACTGTCTTGATTACTGTAGTTTTGTAGTATAGTCTGAAGTCAGGGAGCCTGATTCCTCCAGCTCCATTTTTTGTTCTCAAGATTGCTTTGGCTAATAGCATCTTTAGGATTCTCTATGTATAGTATCATGTCATCTGCAAACAGTGACAGTTTTACATTTTCTTTTCCAATTTGGATTCCTTTTATTTCTTTTTCTTCTCTGATTGATGTGGCTAAAACTTTGAAAACTATGTTGAATGAAAGTGGTGAGAGTGAGCATCCTTGTCTTGTTCCAGATTTTAGAGGAAATTGCTTCCGTTTTTCACCATTGAGAATGATGTTGGCTCTGGGTTTGTTATATATGGCCTTTATTATGTTGAGGTTGGTTCCCTCTGTGCCTACTTTCTGGAGAGTTTTATATATAAATGGGTGTTGAATTTTGTCAACACCTTATAATGAGATTATCATATGGTTTTTATCCTTCAGTTTGTTAATATGGTGTATCACATTGATCAATTTGTGTATATTGATGAATCCTTGCATTCATGGGAGAAACCACACTGGATCATGGGGTATGATCCTTTTAATGTGCTGTTGGATTCTGTTTGCTAGTATTATTGTTGGGGAATTTTGCATCTATGTTCATCTGTGATGTTGGTCTGTAGTTTTCTTTTATTGTGACATCTTTCCCTGGTTTTGGTATCAGGGTGATGGTGGCCTCGTAGAATGAATTTGGGAGTGTTCCTCCCTCTGATATATTTTGGAAGAGTTTGAGAAGGATAGTTGTTAGTTCTTCTCTAAATGTTTGATAGAATTCACCTCTGATGCCATCTGGTCCTGGGTTATTGTCTGTTGGAAGATTTTTAATCACAGTTTGAATTTCAGTGCTTGTGATTGTTCTGCTTATATTTTCTATTTTGTCCTGGTTCAGTCTCAGAAGGTTGTGCTTTGCTAACAATTTGTCCATTATTTCCAGGTTGTCCATTTTCTTGGCATATATTTGCTTGTAGCAATCTCACACGATTCTTTGTATTTCCGCAATGTCAGTTGTTTAATACTGTAGATTACTTTGGGTAGTAGAGTCATTTTCACAATGTTGATTCCTCCAATCCAAGAACATGGTGTATCTCTCCATCTCTTAGTATCATTTTAATTTCTTTCATCAGTTTCTTATAATTTTCTGCATATAGGTCTTTTGTCTCCTTTAGTAGCTTTATTCCTAGGTATTTTATTCATTCTGTTGCAATGGTAAATGAGAGTGTTTCCTAAATTTCTCTTTTAGATTTTTCATCATTAGTGTATAGGAATGCAAGAGATTTCTGTGCATTAATTTGGTATCCCGCTGCTTCACCAAATTCATTGATTAGCTCTAGTAGTTTTCTGATAGCATCTTTAGGATTCTCTATGTATAGTATCATGTCATCTGCAAACAGTGACAGTTTTACATTTTCTTTTCCAATTTGGATTCCTTTTATTTCTTTTTCTTCTCTGATTGATGTGGCTAAAACTTTGAAAACTATGTTGAATGAAAGTGGTGAGAGTGAGCATCCTTGTCTTGTTCCAGATTTTAGAGGAAATTGCTTCCGTTTTTCACCATTGAGAATGATGTTGGCTCTGGGTTTGTTATATATGGCCTTTATTATGTTGAGGTTGGTTCCCTCTGTGCCTACTTTCTGGAGAGTTTTATATATAAATGGGTGTTGAATTTTGTCAACACCTTATAATGAGATTATCATATGGTTTTTATCCTTCAGTTTGTTAATATGGTGTATCACATTGATCAATTTGTGTATATTGATGAATCCTTGCATTCATGGGAGAAACCACACTGGATCATGGGGTATGATCCTTTTAATGTGCTGTTGGATTCTGTTTGCTAGTATTATTGTTGGGGAATTTTGCATCTATGTTCATCTGTGATGTTGGTCTGTAGTTTTCTTTTATTGTGACATCTTTCCCTGGTTTTGGTATCAGGGTGATGGTGGCCTCGTAGAATGAATTTGGGAGTGTTCCTCCCTCTGATATATTTTGGAAGAGTTTGAGAAGGATAGTTGTTAGTTCTTCTCTAAATGTTTGATAGAATTCACCTCTGATGCCATCTGGTCCTGGGTTATTGTCTGTTGGAAGATTTTTAATCACAGTTTGAATTTCAGTGCTTGTGATTGTTCTGCTTATATTTTCTATTTTGTCCTGGTTCAGTCTCAGAAGGTTGTGCTTTGCTAACAATTTGTCCATTATTTCCAGGTTGTCCATTTTCTTGGCATATATTTGCTTGTAGCAATCTCACACGATTCTTTGTATTTCCGCAATGTCAGTTGTTACTTCTCCTTTTTCACTTCTAATTCTGTTGATTTGAGTCTTCTCCCTGTTTTTCCTTGGTGGGTCAGCCTAGTGGTTTATCAATTTTGTTTATGTTCTCAAGGAAACAGCTTTTAGTTTTATTGATCTTTGCTATTGTTTCCTTCATTTCTTTTCCATTTGTTTCTGATCTGATCTTTATGATTTCTTTCCTTTTACTACCTTTGGTTTTTTGTTGTTGTTGTTGTTGTTCTTCTTTCTCTAACTGCTTTAGGTGTAAGGTTAGGTTGTTTATTTGAGACTTTTCTTGTTTCTTGAGGGAGGATTGTATTGTTATAAACTTCTCTCTTAAAACTGCTTTTGCTGCATCCCATAAGTTTTGGTTCATCGTGTTTTCATTGTCATTCGTTTCTACGTATTTTTAAATTTCTTCTTTGATTTCTGCAGTGATCTCTTGGTTGTTCAGTAACATATTGTTTAGCCTCCACGTGTTTGTATTTTTTACAGTTTTTTTTCTGTAATTATATCTAATCTCCTAGTGTTGTGCTTGGAAAAGATACTTGATACAATTTCAATATTCTCAAATTTACCAAAGCTTGATTTGTAACCCAAGATATGATCTATCCGGGAGGATGTTCCATGAACACTTGAGAAGAAAGTGTATTCTGCTGTTTTTGGATGGAATTTCCTATAAATATCAATTAAGACCATCTTGTCTAATGTGTCATTTAAAGCTTGTGTTTCCTTATTTATTTTCATTTTGGATGATCTGTCCACTGGTGAAAGTGGGTGTCCAAGTCCCCTACTATTATTTTGTTACTGTCTATTTTCCCATTTATGACTGTCAGCCTTTGCCTTATGTTTTGAGGTGCTGCTATTTTGGATGCATATATATATACAATTGTTGTATCTTCCTCTTGGATTGATCCCTTGATCATTATGTAGTGTCCTTCTATGTCTCTTGTAATAGTCTTTATTTTAAAGTCCATTTTCTCTGATATGAGAATTGCTACACCATCTTTCTTTTGATTTCCTTCTGCATAGAATATCTTTTTCCATCGCCTCACTTTCCGTCTGTATGTTTCGCTGCATGTGAAGTGGGTCTCTTGTAGACAGCATATATATGGATCTTGTTTTTGTTTCCATTCAGCCAATCTATGTCTTTTGGTTGGAGCATTTAAGCCATTTACATTTAAGGTAATTATTCATATGTATGTTCCTATTACCATTTTTGTAATTGTTTTGGGTTTGTTTTTGTAGGTCTTTTCCTTCTCTTGTTTTTCCTGCCTAGAGAATTTCTGTTAGCATTTGTTGGAAAGCTTGTTTGATGGTGCTGAATTCTCTTAACTTTTGCTTGTCGGTAAAGGTTTTAACTTCTCTGTCCAATCTGAAATAGATCCTTGTTGGGTAGAGTAATCTTGGTTGTAGGTTTTTCCCTTTCATCACTTTAAATATGTCCTACCACTCCCTTCTGGATTGCAGAGTTTCTGCTGAAAGATCAGCTGTTAACCTTATGGGGATTCCCTTATATGTTATTTGTTGCATTTCCCTTGTTGCTTTTAATTTTGTTTCTTTGTATTTAATTTTTGATAGTTTGATTAATATGTGTCTTAGCATGTTTGTCCTTGGATATATCCTGTATGGGACTCTCTGCACTTCCTGGACTTGATTGACTATTTCCTTTCCTATATTAGGGAAGTTTTTAACTATATTCTCTTCAAATATTTTCTCAGTCCCTTTCTTTTTCTCTTCTTCTGGGATCCCTATAAGTTGAATGTTCATGCAGTTAATGTTGTTCCAGAGGTCTCTGAGAGTGTCCTCGAATCTTTCATTTTTTCTTTATTCTGCTCTGCATTAGTTATTTCCACTATTTTATCTTCCAGGTCACTTATCCGTTCTTCTGCCTCAGTTATTCTGCCATTGATTCCTTCTAGATAATTTTTAATTTCATTTATTGTGTTGTTCATTCTTGTTTGTTTGCTCTTTAGTTCTTCTAGGTCCTTGTTAAACGTTTCTTATATTTTCTCCATTTTATTTCCAAAATTTTTGATCATCTTTACTATCATTACTCCTAATTCTTTTTCATTTAGACCACCTATGTTGTCTTCATTTGTTTGGTCTGGTGGAATTTTACCTTGCTCCTTCATCTGCTGCATATTTCACTGTCTTCTTCTTTTGCTTAACTTATTGTGTTCGGGGTTTCCTTTTCACAGGCTGCATGTTCGTATTTCCCATTGTTTTTGTTGTGTGCCCCCAGTTGCTAAGGTTTCTTCAGTGGGTTGTGTATGCTTCCTGGTGGAGGTGACTGTTGCCTGTGTTCTGGGGGATGAGGCTGGATCTTGTCTTTCTTGTGGGCAGGTCTGCATCTGGGGGTGAGTTTTGGAGTGTTGGCATGGGGCATCCAGCACTGGAACTTTCTGACCATTGGGTGTAGATGGGTCTCAACTCTGAGATGGAGATCTCAGGGAGAGCTCTCACTAATTGATATTAGTGGGGCCTAGAGGTCTCTGGTGGTCTAATGTCCTGAACTCGGCTCTCACACCTCAGAAGCTCAGGCCTGATACTAGTCCAGAGCACCAAGAACCTGTCAGCCACACAGCTCAGAAGAAAAGGGAGGAAAAAAGAAAGAAGGAAAATAATACTAAAAGAAGAAAATTATTGAAAGAAAAAAATTTTTTAATTATTACAATAAAATAGTAATTAAAAATAAGAAGAGAGCAACCAAACAAATAAACAAATCCACCAATCATAACAAGCGCTAAACACTATACTAAGATAAACATAAAAATCAGAAACAAGTCAATCACAGAAAGCAAACCCCAAGTCTACAGTTGCTCCCAAAGTCCACCACCTCAGTTTTGGTTGGATTCATTGTCTATGCAGATATTCCACAGATGCAGGGTACCTCAAGTTGATTGTGGGGATTTAATCCACTGCTCCTGAGGCTGCATGGAGAAATTTCACTTTCTCTTCTTTGTTCACACAGGTCCTGGGGTTCTGCTTTGGTTTTGGCCCCACCTTTGTGTGTAGGTTGCCCTCAGGCTTCTGTTCTTGCCCAGAAAGTGTGGGGTTAAAGGAGCAGCTGATTAGGGGGCTGTGTCTCACTCATGCCAGTTGGAGGGAGGGGTACAGTAGTTATAATTGTAATGCAGGGTGAGCCTGCACTGGCAGAGGCCAGAGTGACGTTGCAACAGCCTGGGACATGACATTTGTTCTCCTGGGGTGCTGTCCCTGGATCATGGGACCCTGGCAGTGGCGGGCTGCACAGGCTCCTGGCAGTGGGGGGGGCTCGTGGATAGTGACTTGTGCTTGCACACAGGATTCTTGGTGGCTGCAGCAGCTGCCTTTGCATTTCATGCCCGTCTCTGGTGTTCAAGCTGATATCTGCAGCTCACGTGAATCTCTGGAGCTCATTCAGGTGGTGCACTGCCTTCTGTGGGTAGACAGGGAAGGAATCCTCTCTCCTCATGCACCCTGAAACAATGGTCTCTTGCCTCCTAGGTAGGTCAAGAATTCTTCCTGGACTCCCTCCCAGCTAGCTGTGGCTCACTAACCCCCTTCAGGCTGTGTTTATGCAGCCAACCCCAGTACTCTCCCTGGGATCTGATCTCCGAAGCCAGAGCCTCAGCTCCCAGCTGCCCTGGCAGGCCAGCAGACAAGCCTCTCAGGCTGGCGAGTGCTGGTCAGAACTGATCCTCTGTTCGGGAATCTCTCTGCTTTGCCCTCTGCACACCTGTTGCTGTGCTCTTCTCTGTGGTTCTGAAGATTCCCCCTGCCTGCCCCCTGTCTCCACCAGTGAAGGGGCTTCCTAGTGTGTGGAAACTTTTCCTCCTTCACAGATCCCTCCTAGAGGTGCAGGTCCCATCCCTATTTGTTTTGTCTCTGTTTTTTCTTTTGCCCTACCCAGGTATGTTGGGATTTTCTTGCCTTTTGGGAAGTCTGAGGTCTTCTGCCAGCATTCAGTAGGTGTTCTGTAGGAGTTGTTCCACCTGTAGATGTATTTTTGATGTATTTTTTCGGGGAGAATGTGACCACATCTTAGTCCTCCACCATTTTGAAAGTTCCCCCTGGTTATTATCTCTTTAAATATTTTCTCAGACCCTTCTCTCTCCTTTCTTCTGGGACCCCTATAATGCGAATGTTGGTGCATTTAATGTTGTCCCAAAAGTCCCTTTGACAGTTCTCATTTATTTTCATTTTTTTCTTAATTCTGTTCTATGTCAGTGATTTCCACCAATCTGTCTTCCAGCTCACTTATTTCTTCTTCTGCATCATTTTTTTTTCTACTACTGATTCTTTCTAGTGTATTTTTCACTTCAGTTATTGGCTTGCTCATCTCTACCTTTGAGCTGCTGCAACCACCCTGGACCTTCTGGTAGAAGAGTTGGTCCCACATTCCAGCATAAGCAACTCTGGGATGGAAAGGTGAAGTCCAGGAATTCTTCTGTTTTGGATTTGGGGATAGCATTTTGTGACCAGTGGAGCCAGGTAGAGGAAAAGTTCTTGGGCCTTGTCTAAGCTAAGGGAACCCACACCACTGGCCTTTCCTTCCCTGGGCTCCTAAGTTTTCTCACACTATGGGAAGAGGCAACACACTGACCCCAAGACTTGTGGCCTAGGGTCTCGAACAAAAGGGGACAATGACAGGTTGTCTGAGAGCCATCTCTGACCTGTTACATCCCACCTGGATCCACCCTCCCCACCCATGTTCTTTCACAGCATTTGCTGGAATGGTATAAAGAGCTGGTGTTTGAGGGCTTAATAAATCCTCACTGACTATTTAGCAATAATGCCTCTCATCAGGGTTGCAAAAAAAGAAAAATTCTCCTAGATCTTTGGTAAACATTTCTTGTAACTTCTCGGTCTGTGCCTCTATTATTTTTCTGAGATCTTGGATCATCTTTACTGACATTACTCTGAATTTGTTTGCAAGCAGATTACCTATCTTTACTGCACTTAGTTGTTCTTCTAGGGTTTTATCTTGTTCCTTCATCTGGAAAATATTTCTCTGCCATCTCCTTTTGTCTAACTTTGTGTTTTTGTGGTCTTCATCCCATAGGCTACAGTGTTGTAGTTCTTCTTGCTTCTGGTGTCTGCCCCCTAGTGAGTGAGATTGGTTCAGAGGCTTGTGCAGGCTTCTTGGTGGAAGGGATCGGTCCCTACCCACTTGTGGGTGGAGCTGGGTCTTGTCCCTATGGTAGGCAGGTCCATGTCAAGGGTGGTTTAGAAGGCTGTGTGCTCAGGTTGACTTTAGGCAGCCTGTCTTTGATGGTGGGGCTGTTTTGCCACACTGTTGTTTGTTTGACCTGAGGCATCCCAGCACATGAGGCTGCAGGTTGTTGGGAGAGACCAGGTCTCAGTGCCAAAATGGTGACCTTCAGGAGAGCTCACACCCATGAATATTCCCTGGGGCCTTTGCCCCCAGTGTCCTTGCCCTCACAGTGAGCCACATCCAACCCCCACCTCCCCAGGAGACCCTCAAGACCTGCAGGTAGTTCTGGCCCAGACTCCTATGGAGTTACTGCTTTGCTCTGGGGCCCAGTGCTTGTGAAAACTTGTGTGCACCCTCCAAGAGTGGAGTCTCTGTTTCCCCCAGTCCTGTGGAGCTCCTGCACTGAAGCCCTGCTGGCCTTCAGTGACAAATGCTCTGGGAGCATATTGCAAAAGTACCCCTCCTACCATCTTGTGTGGCTTCTTCTTTGTCTTTGGGTCTAGAATATTCTTTTTGGTAGGCTTCAGTCTTTTTTGTCAATGGTTACTCAGCAGTTAGTTGTGATTTTAATGTTTTCATGCAAGGAGGTGAGCTCAAGTCCTTCTACTCCACCATCTTGTCTCTTCCCAAGTCATGAAAATTATTGTTTTGCCATACAAGAAAAAAAAAAAGAAGCAGACATTACTGGCTTAGGAATTATTAACACTTGTCCTAACTCTGTTGCCATAATTAATATCTATTGGACCTTGGGCAAGTCACTGTTCTTTGGCCTACTACTTACTCACTCATAAAAAGTTCAAGTTCAATGAGAGTATCTCTAAGTTCCTGTATCACACTCCTTTTGTGTTTCACTACAAATCTTCTTGGTCTCAATTCTAACTCCAGCCTCTGCTACAGAGGCACACAGGCTTTGATCAGATTCATGCAGGTGTAATTCCTTGGGGTCATGCTGAGTACCTCTCCCTTCCTACCCTAGGTCTTTGTTTATACTAGAACATGCTTGCAGGACCCTGCCTGGCATTTAGTATGCACAACATGGAAGTCTCCTTTTTATTCCTTGGAAGATGATTCTGAATGTAATTCACAGGCTCCCCCATTGCTCCTGAAGTACTGAGAGTGAGTAGGTGGCCCTGTGATGGCCAACTCACTCCATTCATGTTCATTCCCTCTCTCTCTCATTCCCCATACACTACCCTCATACAGCCTTTGTCTTAAGTTCTGGTTTGGGGGAGATCTCACAGGCTGAGAGGCTGCTTCCCTAATCAGGGTTGTTAACTCTACGATCTAGCAGAAATGACTCTATAAACATCTCCATTGTGGGTCTGAAATGGCTAAATGAATTCCTGAGAGCCTTTCCAGACTTTCCGTGAAACTTGTGAAAGTTGCTAAAATAATTATTGGATACCCTTTTAGTAAGACTTAATTTTTTAGGAAAGTTTGGGAGGATGCAAAATAGTTAAAAGGATTATTATAATAACCATCAGCAATGACAATGTAACTTTCTAAATTCAGTTAGGAGTAGATTCTGAACTAATTACCCTATTTCCAAGGATTTGTAATCTTTTGTAAAAAATTTTACATGAAAGAAATTTATACATTTGTATCATTTTCTTAAAGATTATTTCCCAAAAATTGTATACTAGTGTGAGATTTCAGAAACAAATATTTAAAACCTAGTGAAACGTTTAATGAAGTAGTGATGAAGTTAATTTGGAGAAAATGTGAAAAGGAGAGGGAATGAATGGGCTTAGGAGAACGTGGGAAGAAGAGAGAAGAAATGTGATTCTTTTTACGGATCTGGGATTCCTTAGACAAATCCTTTTTTTCCTTGGAGTCATCATTGACTTTATTAAATTGCTCCTATCTCCAAATACTAGATAAAACCATCCTCATATGTAAGTCCTCAAATACATTTCACAGCAAAGCAGGGAAGTAGAAATAGCATTTTCATTGCATGACATTAAGTTCATGAACCTCTGTTTACTCATCCATAAAATGGTCTTGGATTACTAAGAGTTCTTCTGACTCTCCAATCAAAGAACCAGATGCTAGAAAATAGAAGTCTATGAGCTCAGATAACACTGCTCTATCTGCTATTGGTGTTTTCAGATGACACATTTCTGTCTTGGTACTTGCATAACCTTTGATTATTAGATCAAACCGGATTCTCCTGATTATCCATTCTTGCAGTTTGTGAGGTTATTTTGAAGATTACATGAAACACATAAAATAATGCCTCACTCACAGAGAACCTTGTGAATTTTAGCTTTAAACATCCATTGTATGATAAAATATAAATGGCAACTGTCTAAAGTATTCTTTTATAATGAAGATGGGCAGTAAAGTAGAATTATATAATTGTCAAAATTATTGGCTCAATAAACAAAGTTGCTGCTGTAAGTTATTTGAAAAAGTGCAGAATGTTTTAGTTGACAATAAACTCAGCAAGACTTAAGAGTATGATACAGAGGGCAAAATGGTCATTTCATTGCACATTTTTCCCTTCATGGCATAGTATTGATGATTAACCACAGTTCATCAAAGGCCCACAACAGGCATTACTATAGATATATTATATGTAATCCCACAACAACCTTAAAGGTCATTCTTACTGTTATCCTGTTGATAGAGAAAATGAAGTGAGACAGCGGGAGGGTAAGTAACTTGCCCAAAGTAACTACCAAGTGTGGGAGATTGGATTTCAACCTTAGCATTCTGGATTTAGGATAGGTATACTCAATGAATATTCTATACTAACTCTAAAGTTGGCCAAATGGAATTTATAAGCATACACTAGTGAGAGGAACACGTTACTGCTCAAGAAGCAATCAAACTTCAAGCCACATTTCCAACCCTAACTTCTATTACTTTCTAGCCCCACTCCGTGTTCCAAGAAGAAAAAGTTTAACAACTTTGCATGTACCATTCTCAATCTATGTCTTTCCAGGACATTGCCTCAAGTATCCCTTGTATTTGTTCTGCCTAATCAAAGTATACCTATTCTTCAATACCTGCCACCAGGCCCAGTGTTTTCAAAAGGCTTTCTCAAAGTGTTTTAGCCAAAACAGTCCTCTCTCCCCACTGAACTAATTCTGCATTTTCTGTTTCTACTGATCATATTTTTTAAAGCATTCTACGGGTTTTAATTTCTAATAAGGTAAGTAAGATTTGCTACAACCCATGCAAACAAAAAGCTCTTTGGGTCCTTTTTTTTTTTTTTTTTTTAATAGAGTAAAGAGTTCTTAAACCAAAAAGTGAGAAAAAAGCACTGTCAATAAGTTTTAGCCCCATGATTGGTCCGTTTCTAAGCTCTTTGGGTCCTTTTTTTTTTTTTTTAATAGAGTAAAGAGTTCTTAAACCAAAAAGTGAGAAAAAAGCACTGTCAATAAGTTTTAGCCCCATGATTGGTCCGTTTCTTGCTATGACTTTATCAGAAGTTACTGTTATGGAATTTTAGGCACTCATATAAGTTCCTGGCTGGTTTTTGGTAACCTGAGGGATTTTGACCAAAGTTAGCTGGTTTTTGGTGACCCAAGGGATTTTGACCAAAGTTAGCTTGTTTTCTCCTTGTTTTTTTGGTCTGTCATTCCCCCACCCTTTTGTTTTCTCTGTTCTTTTTTCCTTTTTCTCATTTCTTCTTTTTTCATATTTCCCTGTATTATTTTACTAATTCTCCCTTTTTCTTTATTCTTTTGTTTTTCTTTTTCTCACTTTTTTCTTTATTTTTAATTGACATTATCTTTTTAGAGTAGTTTTAGTTTAACAGAAAAATTTCTTTATTTTTCTTCACATTTTTCTCATTTTTTTCTTTATTGCCCTTTTCCTTTTCTCACTTTTCCTTTATTCTTTCCCTCATATTTTTAGATTGTTAATATGTATTTTTATTTTTGTCTGGTATTATGTTTTGATACCATTAGAATGATCAATTCATCAGGTGGACTTTGGATCTGATTTTCTTTTGAGGTCATTTGGAGCAAGTTTTTTTCCAGCTTTTCTCAATTTTAAGCTGATCTTGGGACAACTCGCCTGGAAGGAGGATGTATGTAAACTGCCATGGTGTTCTCTCAAAACTATACAAATTAAGAGGATGTGATAACTCCATGGCCTTCAAAAACACTGTCTCCAAAATAACTGCTGGTCTTAAGCTCTAAACGACTGCCAGGAGCCTCCTGGAAAATGCGAAGAGTCAAAGCCAGCCCTACCTGTGACCAGACACTTGGCTCACACCTGGGTGACACATAAGAGACTGGACTATTTTTCCTGGTGCACATCTCCCCTTCTCTGCTCTTCTGTGTCTTTTCTTCTGTGTTTGTACTGGAGGGGAGATGGTTCTTAACTTTATTTCCAAATCCTGTGGTAAAATAGATGCTCCAGAAAGATGTACCATGAATATTCTGCTGTTTTGCATCCTACCTGCACAGAACTGGGCTGTTCATACTCCAGTTTGGTAAACATGTAGTAATATAGTATTTGGAGTTAATTAGAAAAATAAATAAATAAATAAATAATTGTTACAGGGGATTATCACTGTAATCTCCACCAGCAACAAATTACCAAAAGTGATCCCTGATGGATATTTTAAAAGGGTATTAAATGTGATTCAGAAGGAGCCATATTGTGGAGTGGACATGCAGAAATTATACATTAGCTTCCTACACAAAATCCCCTAACAGTTTTGGAAGGACAAATGGGGACTTTTGATCCTGTTGACCTGTGTGATTTATGGCCAAGAGGTCCACAACAGGATAACAAAATCCTATGAACCAGACTGCCAGGAGTCAGAAAAATGGCACGGATGTGGGCCCCATAGCACCTTAGGAGGTCACTTTGATGTGTGACCAACTTTCCTGACTGTATAATGCAAGAGTTGGGCCATTCCACTGTGATTCTTTTCTTTTTATAATAATGGCATGGAACAGTCACTCCAAGAGGTCTAACTCAGGCATGAGCTGTTCAGCCAGTCTGAGGTTCCAGGGTGTTCCCATAGTGAGGATTTATGACAAGAGACAGGAGCCCAGAGGGATGGAAGGAATGGCATGAAAGGTGGCTTCTAAAATCAAGTTATAGGTTCCTAAGCACCAGGTAATTCCATTTTAGGCAGTAAATTTAGGATTTCAAAAATCAAGTGGAGATTCTGCATGGGAGCCTAAGGATCAACCCAGAAGACCCACAGGTATTGATAATCCTCAACCCACACCCACTATGGGCCCTCCTCTCTTTATCATCTTGAAATTATATATTATTTTGCATTATTCTAAATGTATTTTATAAGTTTTATTATCTCCCCTCACTTGGATAAAAAAAAGATCATTGAGTTTAGAACAAAGATTTATTCATCTTTTATGTCCAAAGCCTTGCATATCTGGATAAATATTTAGGCTGAATTAATAAGTATTGATAAATTGATGATACTACCAAATCAAAGATTCAATAGTTATTAAGGACTTGGGCTGGGTCTTTGAAGACTGAATTAATTTAAATACATATAGGATGAGGGATGGAGATGCAATATGATTAACAGCAAAGAGGATGGACATAAAATGGAGGAGCTGGGGTAGTGGGTTTGGGCATGGAATTCAATGAACAGGCTTGCATCTGAGGGAGAAGGAGCACACCAATAAGTAAAATTTATTCAGACTTTGTAAGTCTTATTATGATGTTGATATTTGTGGAGGGTGCATGGAGGATGATGTGGTCTATGTGTTTCACTCTCACAGGCATCATTTGAAGATGTGAAGAACATCATTATATCAATATTTATGTATTGAGGTACACTAAAACAACTACAAAACATGCTGAGGTTAAATAGAGTTGAAGGAAGAGTATACTGCTTTGAATTGTGTTCAGGTTTCTATTGTAGCATAGAAAAATATTCCCCAAACTTAGTAGCTTAAAACAACAACTTATTTTTCATCATTGTTTGAATTGACTGGGCTTAGCTGTGAGGCTATTATGTGGGATCTCATGTAGTTGTGATCAAATGGTGGCTGGGCCTGGAGTTGTCTGAAGATTTGACTCAGCTAAGCACCCAAGATGGTTCACTCATGGAACTGTCAGTTGATTCTGGCTGTCAGCTGAGAGCTCCACTAGAATTCCAGCTGGAGGGTTTATATCTGATCTCTTTGGCAACTTGGCCTTCATTATAATGGCTAGGTTCCCAGAAGAAGAGTCAAAATGTGAGAGATTCAAGATATTCAGGTAGAAGCCACAAGAAACCCTATGACTTACCACTGGAATTCTTAAAACATCACTTCTACTGTACTCTATTGGTCAAGGCAAGTCACTAAGGACAGCATAGACTTAAATAACAGGGGTTAGGTTTCTTTGGATGTGGAAGGAACATGCATTTATGGGGAAGGAAGGAATTGACGGTGGCCATCTTAGACTATCTACTACAGAGACTTTTAAAAGCCATTCATTACTGAATAATTTATTTGTCATTTTTTGATTTAAGAAGTATTTCCTAATCACCTATTTTGTTCCAGGAATTGTAATAGCAATATTGCAGTAAACAAAATAAAGGTTTTGACTTTAATAGATGTGATGTTTAATTTTTTGACAACTTGACTGACCAGAGTGTCCTGGTTAAGCATTATTTCTGGCTATGTCTGTTTCTGGATGAGATTAGCATTTGAATCTGTGGACTTAGTAACATAGATTGTCCATCTCAGTGTGAGTGGACATCATCGAATCTGTTAAGAACAAAAGCAAAGGAGGAAGGAATTTACCCTTTTTCTCTTCTTGCCTGATTTCTTAAGCTGGGATACTAATTTTCTCCCACCCTTGGAGTACCTTGTTCTCAGGTTTGCAGACCAGGACTTGAGTCTATCTATACCATCAGTTTCCCTGGTTCTCAGGCCTTTATAGAAACTGAATTACACCATAGGCTTTCTTGGATCTCCAGCTTGCAAACAGCAGATCAGGGGACTTCTCAGCCTCCATAATTGCATAAGCCAATAAATTATAATAAATCATATATGATTGTTTCTGCTTCTCTGAAGAACCCTAATTATGTGTAATATATATAATTGTGTGTGTGTGTGTGTGTGTGTGTGTGTCAAGGAATGGTGAGTGCTATGAAAACAAAATATAGAGAGTAATAGGGGTATTAATTTAGAGGGAATTATCAAGAACACCTCTCTTGGGAGGTAAAACTAGAATTGAGCCTTGGCTAAAGTGAGGGGGTGCTGTGCTATTATCTGGGGGAGTATGCTCTAGGCAGAGAGGTGGGGAGATCCTTGGCAGAACATCAGGGAAGCCAGCATGGCTGGAGTGGAGTGAGAGAGGGAGAAAGAGGTTGAAAATGAGCTCGAAGAGTCTGGCAAAATCCAGATAATTTGGTGCCTTGTAATCCATGGAGAAATATATATTCTAATTTTTATTTTATTCTAATTGTAGTAAGAAACCATTGTAAAAAAGGGGAGAACAATAATCTGATTTATGTTTTACATGATTCAATATAGCTTTCATGTAGAGACTAGATGATGGGGCTAGAATGAATGGAGGGGAAATCAGGGACCAGAGTGGGAATAAACAGTATGGTTAGGAGATTTGTAGTGGTACAAGGAAGAGTTGATGGTGGCTTGGTCTAGAATATTGGTAACGAAAATTCTGATATACGTTCAATTATACTACGAAGTTAAAGCCAACAGGATTTATTGATAGATTGGTTTTAGGAGACAAGTCAAAGATGACTCCAAGGTTTTGATCCTGAGTGAAAGAGTGAATGGTGGACTTTTCTGAGACTGAGAATTCCTGAACAAAATAGGTTTGTAGTGATAGAAATCGATCGATTGATTTTTTATCTTTTTTACTTTATGTAGAATGAAATGCAAAAATCTTAAGTGTACATTTACTGAGTTTTGACAATTGCATACATTTGTGTAACACAAACTCCTATCAAAACATTGACCATGACCATCTCCAGAGAAGTTGTTCTCATCCTTCTTCTAGTCCATTCCATCCCACCTCCAGAAGCAATCATTAAAAAAAAATTTTCCTCCCACTGTAGACTCCTTTTGCCTGTAGTAAATCTTCATATTAATGAAATTGTATAATTCTGCTTACTTAGGAAAAGGTGAGTGATTTTTGAAATATGTTCAATATCTTTATTAAATATCTATGTGAAGATTCCACATAGACAGGATCAACTAGAAATGGCCAGTAAGGTACCTTATTGATGAAAGTAGGATAAGTTATAAGTGAGAATGTAGGTGAGGACCCCTGCTAGAAGTGAGCTTTGAGTATAGTTTCCAAAGAGGTGGTGCTTTTAATTAGTAGATTATTTGGGAAATGACACAAGGGTGATAACTGTTTAATTTGTCAGGAATCCTTTTTAGAGAGAGCAAAAATTTGGGTAAGCATTTCGGTGACAGGTCTTATAAAAAATGCTGAGGAGACTTAATTAAAGCTATTAGACAATGTCAGTAAATACACAAAACACTGTTTGGGAAATTTATTCCTGCAAGCTTCTATTCTAGCATTGATTTGATAATTTCAGGATAGTGGTGGAGAACCAAATTCAATACATGGAATTTTGCCCTTTCAATAAGGCCTTGTAAAATCATGGTGAGAGGCTGAAGTTTGACAGCATCCTTGTAGTGTAAAACAACTTGCAATTTTTAATCACTTGCTTTGGGTAAAACAGTGAATAATTGACTCAGAAAAAGAGATGATTGTTATTTGTTGCAGTTTGCGGGTGGTCTGTCTGCTTGGCACACTCAAACTGACTGGAGCTCTGAAAATAAGCCAGAGAATTCCCTTTTCAGAGGGAATTGGAGGATGGGTCCTAATCCTGGAACTGACATCACAGTGGGTACCACTTTGCTCTTTTCTCTTAAAATATACCACACCAAAGAAAGTCCATTTAAGAATATAGACAGATGCCTGTAGGGAGTGATTTGATGGGGACTGGAAAACTCGGCATGCCCAACATATTTCCTCCTCCTTGACATCTGTTGTGTTTACATTGGCATGTGAAGGCTTTGGGGATTCTGAAAGTCTCTGCTGCCTCTGTAAATACCTTTGGGAGGTCAAATTATTAAGCTCTCATCAGCTGTTTTTTTTCTTTTGTTTTGTTTTGTTTTCCATTTACCTAAGGACAAAGCCCTGTGGGAACAGGACAGAGAAGGGAAGTGTTAATACTAAGAAGGGGAAAGATTCTTGAATTGGGGGGCTGTTTATAAGGGAGATATTATTGACTTCATTTCACCAAGTCCTGGATCTGCCTATAGCACTGCACTGGGGTCCCCTTCTGAGGCTGTTCACTTTTCCCACTCCCCCCCTTTAATATGCTTCAGGCTGTATCTCTTAGCCATTATCTGAAGCACTTATGCATACTCATCCATCAGGAAGTGTCCCCTTCTTTCTTTTGCCCTCTTTCTGTCCTTTGGCTCACCTTCTTTCTGCTCCATTTAGAACTGTTGACAAGGCGTTGTTTGCTGCTGACTACTTTGGTTTTTAAGTTTAGTTATTAAGAAGTCCTTTTGTTGCTATTGTTGTTTTCTGCAGCACTGGATCTTAATAGCTGCTGAACTGCAAATAATGAAAAAAGCAGACAGCTAGAAAGAGGAAATGTTGAAAGGTAATATTTCCCAAATAATGACAGCTGAGCTGGCAGAGCAGGAGGCATTTCAGTAATGTGGATTACAGAGGAGATAACTGTTACAGTCTTTGAGGCTGGAATTCCATTAGTGGCGATGGGGAATTAGGGAGTTTATGTGTCTGTTATCTTTTGTAGAGAAAACTGAGGAATTGTAATAGCACTGGCTTGCTATATGTTTGAGACATTCATTGGCTTTAGTAGAGAGACATGTTTAAGTGAAGAATGGTACTGGAAAAAGAGGGCAAAGTTTATGGTGTATTTGGGCTCATGGAGAAAAGTGATGATAAGGATGTTTATAAAGATGATAATGGTGGTAATACCTCACATCTTATACATTCCCCCATTTGACTATGATTAAAGACAAATAGGTGAATATAGAGAATGAAAGTAGGTCTTAATCAATTTAAGAATTATGTTTCTATTCAGCTTTCTCCCTCAAAACTTTGTTTTTATGATCATGAATAATAAACAGTTTTGGGATTTTATGAGCCATATATTTCATATCAAGGAGGAAGGCCCATAATTCAAATTTCTTATCAAGATAGAGTAATTAAGTCTAGCAAGAAGAGGCTATGTACAAACATGGTTACTATGCTAATTGTTCTTCCTCAACTGCTGAGCATGACCAGCTTTCTCTAGCCTGGCGTGGGATGGGTGATAGCTTGCCTAACTGTATCAATCAGTCATTTTAGACTTAGAATTGTTCCAGATCTGGAATTGGTTAAGCCCAGTAATGATTTCTAGGCTAAGGACAATTGGGAGGTATCCCCCTAAATATTTAGAGTTGTTATAAGACAAGCCCATGGTCACCCTTTGTAACCTCAACTAAAGAAAGATCTGATTCCCTAATTTACTTTTGGAAAAAGAAAAGATATTTAGAGGCCCTAGGATTGGGTGTCTTTGCCTTAAGGCTGCTTCCAGGTACCCACAGGATCCAGAGTCAGAGACCTACAAGTCTACACTAATCCTTACCTTTGTGAGACTGAGGACTACTACAGGATTTATTTGCACAGAAACCTATCCAGCCTGACTAATTAAACTCCATATTACCTTAGAACATCTGGCTGAAATGGAGAACCTTGGGATAGCAGGAGATGCCGATTTTGGGAGACAGATTCTGCTGGGAGGTAACAGTGAAAAGCAGAAGTATGAGCCAGTCTATCAAGCACTTTTATGTGCCAGACATCATGTTTGGCTCTTTATGTACATTTTCTCATTTAATTATTATAATCATTATATGAGATAGGCATTATGACTCCCGTTTTCATGTTAAGGAAACTGGAGTTCAGAGATGTTGAACAATTTGTCTACTTAGAACAGAGTTGCTAAGTAGCCTTACCAGGACTCGAACCCATGCCTGTCTGACCTGAAAGTCCATATTATTAACCACAAAATTTAGTTTTTCATCAGACAGAAGAATCACCTTTATATATTTTAGTTTTTCACCTCTGACCAACAATTTGGGAAATATTTTTAACTATGAAATTGCAAGCTGCCTTGGGTGAATTAATGCTGAACATTTATGCAATTTTAGCCAGTTATCTGCCAATTCATCTACTGTAATCTTTCCTAGAGGAAAGAGGGAGGGGTGTTTAGTGGGGGGGAAATACCTAATTTACCATTAATTTGTATTTAAAAAATCAATTTGAAATGTCTAACAAATTGAATTAAATTGAGAAATGTCATAAGAGTTTATCAGCTGAGGTTGTCAAGATGGCAGTAAAGAAAGTAGCTAGGAGGCTTATTTTACATTAGCTGGCAAGCCAGCCAGGTCACTCTATTAAAAATCCAAGAAAGCCTGCATCACAGTGCTGCTCAATGTGATAATTAAATGTAATATTTAATTTCTTCCACTATCCATTACACTGATGGCCAAGATAGCCACTCAAAATGAAAAGTACAGGAACAATAAATGCAGCATAGTATAGCATATGTGTGGTGGGGTCATATGGTTTATTTCATTACAGTATATTAGTCCCTGCTATGTTCCTCTCCTTGGTGGCCAAGTCTCAACTTTCGGCTGTAAGTTCATGCTTAGTACATTTGTCCGGCATTATCACTGATGCATAACTAGCAATTATGTCTGGCTTCCCTGTTTTCTAACAATGATTTACCATCCAGTCATCCACATCTCAAGAGCATCATTCATAGGGTTATTTTACTTGGCAGTTATAAATTACATATGTATTTATTTTATCTGGAGCAATTGCATGAACAAACTCTTTGAAAGCCCCTTATATGAATGGTCCACTGGCTTGACTTGGAGGCAAGGGGTCTTGTGTCCCTTTTCAGATGTGTGGTTTGCTGTCTGTAGCATATGGAAATGGTCACATCCTTCCCCTGGGATTTAATTTGTTATCTCTAAGAAGGGGTATTTCCCTGGCTAATCACAAAAGGCTCTTCAAAGTGAACAACCAATGGTCCTTCAGTTCAACAGATGAAGATATAATCAAATGTGTCCATTCAGTTCCATGTAATAGGATTATATGTGGAAACAAACTGACACTTTTCTGAATAATTAAACATCAAAATTAAACTTCTAAACTGGATGTATTATTGGGAGATATTGGACTAGGGACTAGTATTATTAATGATTACTCTAAGAAAATAAAGGTAAACTGGACATACCAGTCTGTATGGCTACGCACATCATAGTATATGAGTATGTTAAATTGGGTGGGTAATGACAAATTGTTTCCCAAATTGTACAAATTTAAACTATCAGCTATGTCTAATAGTCCTCTTGCTCTCCATTTTTACCAAGGATATTGAATGGGTTATTTCTCTGATAATTACTAAGGTTGAAAATGGTACTTTTTGCTTTTTATATTTGCCAGTTAAAAATTTTCCTTCTTTTGTAAAATAATTATTCATACAATAACTACACCTTTGCCTATTTTTCTACTAGAACATTTTCTTCTATTTTATTGCTTTATAGTAGTTCTGCCATTATAAAGTTTCCCTCTATGGGTAGATGTACTTCTGATCTCTTTATCCTATTTTACTTGCCAATTTGTCTATCCCTGTGACAAAACCACACTATTTTTTTCAAAACCAATAGTGTTAATTTATTTTATATCAATGTGTACATACTCACCCAAGTGTATTTTAAAATTCAGTGTCATTGACTAATAGATTTATAAGATTTACTCAATTAAACATGATCTTGATTACACTGACATGAATATTTTCTTCAATATTATTTTTAAAATTTTTATTTTATATTGGAGTATAGTTGATTAACAATGTTGTGTTAGCTTCAGGTGTACAGCAAAATGATTCAGCTATACATATACATGTATCTATTCTTTTTCAAATTATTTTCCTATTTAGGTTATTACAGAATATTGAGCAGTGGTCCCTGGGCTATACAGTAGTTCCTTGTTTGTTATCTATTTTAAATATAGCAGTGTGTACATGTCAATCCCAAACTCCCAATCTATCCCTTCCCCTAATCCTTCCCCACTGGTAACCATAAGTTTGTTCTCTTAGCCAAGGAGTCTGTTTCTGTTTTGTAAATAAGTTCATTTGTATCATTTTTTTAAGATTCCAAATATAAGTGATGTCATATGACATTTGTTTTCCCCTGCTGATTTACTTCACTTAGTATGATAATCTCCAGGTCCATCCTGGAGATTTTTTAAGGCTGAGTACTATTCCACTGTATATATGTACCACATCTTCATTATCCATCCATCTGTTGAAGGACATTTAGGTTGTTTCCATGTCTTGGGTACTGTAAACAGCACTGCGATGAACAGTGGGGTACATGTATCCTTTGGAACCATGTTTTTCTCTGGATATTTGCCCAGGAGTGAGATTGCTGGATCATATGGTAGTTCTATTTTTAGTTTTTTAAGGAGCCTGCATACTGTCCTCCATAGTGGCTATACCAATTTACATTCCCACCAACAGTGTTGGAGGCTTCCCTTTTCTCTACACCGTCTCCAGCATTTATTGTTTGTAGACTTTTTGATGACGGCCATTCTGACTGTTGTGAGGTGATATCTCACTGTAGTTTTGATTTGCAATTCTCTAATAATTAGTGATGTTGAGCATCTTTTCTTGTGCTTCTTGGCCATCTGTTTGTCTTCTTTGGATAAATGTCTATTTAGGTCTTCTGTCCATTTTTTGAATGGGCTTTTTTTCTTTTAATAGATCTTTATTGGAGTATAATTGCTTCACAATATTGTGTTAGTTTCTGTTGTACACCAAAGTGAATTAGCCACATGCATATATACGTCCCCATGCCCCCTCCCTCTTAAGCCTTCCTTCCATCTTCCCTATCCCACTCTTCTAGGTCATCACAAAGCACCAAGCTGATCTCCCTGTGCTATGCTGCTGCTTCACACTAGCTAATTATTTTTCATTCGGTAGTGTATATGTGTTGATACTACTCTCACTTCACCCCAGCTTCCCCTTCCCACCCCGTGTACTCAAGTCCATTCTCTATGTCTACATCTTTATTCCTGCCCTGCAATTAGGTTCAACAGTACCTTTTCTTTTTCTTTCTCGATTCCATATGTATGTGTTAGAATACAGTATATGTTTTTCTCTTTTTGACTTACTTCACTGTGTATGACAGACTCTAGGTCCATCCACATGACTAAAAATAACTCAATTTCGTTTCGTTTTATGGCTGAGTAATATTCCATTGTATATATGTGTCACATCTTCTTTATCCATTCATCTATCAATGGACACTTAGGTTGGTTCCATGTCCTGGTTATTGTAAATAGTTCTACAATGAACATTGTCATATATGTCGTTTTTTGAATTATGGTTTTCTCAAGGTATACGCCCAGTAGTAGGATTGCTGGGTCATATGGTAGTTCTATTTTTAGTTTTTTAAGGAACCTTCATACTGTTCTCCATAGTGGCTGTATCAATTTACATTCCCACCAACAGTGCAAGAGGGTTCCCTTTTCTCCACACCCTCTCCCAACAGTGCAGGAGGGTTCCTTTTTAACCACACCCTTTCCAGCATTTATTGTTTCTAGATTTTTTGATAATAGCCATTCTGACTGGTTGGCTACCTCACTGTAGTTTTGATATGCATTTCTCTAATAATTAGTGATGTTGAGCATCTTTTTATGTGCTTCTTGACCATCTGTATGTCTTCCTTGGTGAAATATCTATTTAGGTCTCCCCACTTTATAATTGGATTATTTGTATTTTTAATATTGAACTCCATGAGCTGTTTGTATATTTTGGAGATTATTCTTTTGTCCGTTGTTTCATTTGTAAATATTTTCTCCTATTCTGAGGGTTGTCTTTTTGCCATGTTTATGATTTCCTTTGCTGGGCAAAAGTTTTTAAGTTTAATTAAGTCCAATTTGTTTATTTGTGTTTTTATTTTTATTACTCTAGGAAGTGGGTCAAAAAAGATCTGCTGTGGTTTATGTCAAAGAGTGTTTTTACTATGTTTTCCTCTAAGAGTTTTATAGTATCTGGCCTTACATTTAGATCTTTAATCCATTTTGAGTTTTATTTTTGTGTATGATGTTAAGTAATGTTCTAATTTCATTCTTTTACATGTAGCTGTCCAGTTTTCCCAGCACCACTTATTGAAGAGGCTGTCCTTTCTCCATTATATGTTCTTGCCTCCCTTGTCATAAATTAGGTGACCATATGTGTGTGGGTTTATCTCTGGGCATTCTATCCTGTATCACTGATCTATATTTCTGTTTTTGTGCCAGTACCATCCTGTCTTGATTACTGCAGCTTTGTGGTATAGTTTGAAGTTGTGGAGCCTGATTCCTCCACCTCCGTTTTTCTTTCTCAAGATTGCTTTGGCTATAATTCTGTGAAGAATGCCACTGGTAGTTTGATAGAGATTGTACTGAATCTGTAGATTGCTTTGGATAGTATATTCATTTTCACAATATTGATTCTTCCAATCCAAGAACATGGTATATTTCTCAATCTGTTTATGTCATCTTTCATTTCTTTCATTAGTGTTTTATAGTTTTCTGAGTACACGTCTTTCATCTCCTTAGGCAGGTTTATTCCTAGGTATTTTATTCTTTTTGCATCCTGTCTTGATTACTGCAGCTTTGTGGTATAGTTTGAAGTTGTGGAGCCTGATTCCTCCACCTCCGTTTTTCTTTCTCAAGATTGCTTTGGCTATAATTCTGTGAAGAATGCCACTGGTAGTTTGATAGAGATTGTACTGAATCTGTAGATTGCTTTGGATAGTATATTCATTTTCACAATATTGATTCTTCCAATCCAAGAACATGGTATATTTCTCAATCTGTTTATGTCATCTTTCATTTCTTTCATTAGTGTTTTATAGTTTTCTGAGTACACGTCTTTCATCTCCTTAGGCAGGTTTATTCCTAGGTATTTTATTCTTTTTGTTGCAATGGTAAATGGGATTGTTTCCTTAATTTCTCTTTCTGATTTTACATGGTTGGTGTATTGGAATGCTAGAGATCTCTGTGCATTAATTTTGTATCCTGCAACTTTACCAAATTCATTGATTAGTTACAGTAGTTTTCTGGTGGCATCTTTAGGATTTTCTATGTATAGTATCATGTCATCCACAAACAGTGACAATTTTACGTCTTCATTTCCAATTTGTATTCCTTTTATTTCTTTTTCTTCTCTGATTACCATGGCCAGGACTTCCAAAACTATGTTGAATAATAGTGACGAGAGTGGACATGCTTGTCTTGTTCCTGATCTTAGTGAAAATGCTTTCAGTTTTTCATCATTGAGTATGATGCTTGTTGTGGGTTTGTTATATATGGCCTTTATTATGTTGAGGTAGGTTCCCTCTATGCCCATCTTCTGGAGAGTTTTTATCATAAATTGGTGTTGAATTTTGTCAAAGGCTTTTTCTGCATCTATTGAGATGATCATATGGTTTTGTTCCTTAATTTTTTAATGTGGTGTACCACATTGATTGATTTGCATATATTGAAGAATTCTTGCATACCTGGGATAAATCTCACTTGAACATGGTGTATGATCCTTTTAATGTGTTGTTGGATTCTCTTTGCTAGTATTTTGTTCAGGATTTTTGCAAATATATTCATCAGTGATATTGTTCTATAATTTTCTTTTTTTGTGAAATCTTTTTCTGGTCTTCGTATCAGGATGAGGGTGGCTTCATTGAATGAATTTGAGAGTGTTTTTCTCTCTGCAATTTTTTGGAAGAGTTTGAGAGGGATTAGTGTTAGCTCTTCTCTGTATGTTTGATAGAATTCCCCTGTAAATCCATCTGGTCCTGGACTTTTGTTTGTTGGGAAATTTTTAATTATGGTTTCAATTTCATTACCTGTGATAGGCCTGTTTATATTTTCTAATTCTTCCTGGTTCAGTCTTGAAAAACTGTACCTTTCCAAGAATTTGTCCATTTCTTCGTGGTTGTCCATTTTATTGGCATACAGTAGTTTGTAGTAGTCTCATATAATCCTTTGTATTTCTGCTGTGTCAGTTGTGATTTCTCCTTTTTCATTTTAATTTTATTGATTTGCATCCTCTCCCTTTTTTTCTTGATGAGGCTGGCTAAGTGTTTATCAATTTTGTTTATCTTCTCAAAGAACCAGCTTTTAGTTTTATTGACTTTGCTATTGTTTTCTTTGTTTCTGTTCCATTTATTTCTGCTCTGATTTTTATGAACTCTTTCCTTCTACTGACTCAGAGTTTTCTTTGTTCTTCTTTCTCTAGTTAAGTGTAGGTTTAGATTGTTTATTTGAGAATTTTCTTGTTTCGTGAGGTAGGATTGTATTGTTATAAACTTCCTTCTTAAAACTGCTTTTGCTGCATCCCATAGGTTTTGTGTTGTCGTGTTTTTGTTGTCATTTGTTTCTATGTATTCTTTGATTTCTTCTTTGATTTCTTCAGTGGTATCTTGGTTATTTAGTAGCACACTGTTCAGCCTCCATGTATTTGTGTTCTTTACAATTTTTTTCCTGTAATTGATTTCCAATCTCATAGCGTTGTGGTCAGAAAAGATGCTTGATATGATTTCAGTTTTCTTAAATTTTCCAAGGCTTGATTTGTGACCCATGATGTGATCTATCCTGGAGAATGTTCCATGTGAACTTGAGAAGAAAGTATATTCTGTTGTTTTGGATGGAATGTTGCATAAATATAAATTAAATTTATCTGGCTTATTGTGTCATTTAAAGCTTGTTTCCTTATGTATTTTCTGTTTGGATGATCTGTCCATTGGTGTAAGTGGTGTGTTAAGTCTCCTACTATTATTGTGTTACTGTTGATTTCTCCTTTCATGGTTGTTAGCATTTGTCTTATGTATTGAGGTTCTCTTATGTTGGGTGCATAAACATTTAAAATTGTTATATCTTCTTCTTGGATTGATCCTTTGACCATTATGTAGTGTCCCTCCTTATCTCTTGTAACAATCTTATTTTAAATCTCTTTTATCGGAAATGAGTGTTGCTACTCCAGCGTTCTTTTGATTTCCATTTGCATGGAATATCTTTATCCATCCCTTCACCTTCAGTCTGAATGTGTCCCTAGGTCTGAAGTGGGTCTCTTGTAAACAGCATATATATGGGTCTTGTTTTTTTTATTTATTCAGCCAGTCTTTGTTTTTTGGTTGGGGCATTTAATCCATTTACACTCAAGGTTATTATTGATATGTATGTTCCTATTACCATTTTCTTGATTGTTTTGGGTTTGTTTTTGTAGGTCTTTTTCTCCTCTTGTGTTTCTTGCTTAGAGAAGTTTCTTTAGAATTTTCTTATGTATTGAGGTTCTCTTATGTTGGGTGCATAAACATTTAAAATTGTTATATCTTCTTCTTGGATTGATCCTTTGACCATTATGTAGTGTCCCTCCTTATCTCTTGTAACAATCTTATTTTAAATCTCTTTTATCGGAAATGAGTGTTGCTACTCCAGCGTTCTTTTGATTTCCATTTGCATGGAATATCTTTATCCATCCCTTCACCTTCAGTCTGAATGTGTCCCTAGGTCTGAAGTGGGTCTCTTGTAAACAGCATATATATGGGTCTTGTTTTTTTTATTTATTCAGCCAGTCTTTGTTTTTTGGTTGGGGCATTTAATCCATTTACACTCAAGGTTATTATTGATATGTATGTTCCTATTACCATTTTCTTGATTGTTTTGGGTTTGTTTTTGTAGGTCTTTTTCTCCTCTTGTGTTTCTTGCTTAGAGAAGTTTCTTTAGAATTTATTGTAGAGCTGGTTTGGTGGTGCTGAATTCTCTTAACTTTTGATTGTTTAAAAAGCTTTTGATTTCTCCATTGAATCTGAGTGAGATACTTGCTGGGTAGAGTAATCTTGATTGTAGATTTTTCTCCTTCATCACTTCAAATATGTCCTGCCACTCCCTTCTGGCCTGCAGACCTTCTGCTGAAAATTCAGCTGATAGCCGTTTGGGGATTCCTTTGTAAGTAATTTTTTGTTTTTCTGTTGCTGCTTTTAATATTTTTTCTTTGAAATTAATTTTTGTTAGCTTGTTTAATATGTGTCTTGTTGTGATTTTCCTACGGTTTATCCTGTATGGGACTCTGTGCTTCCTGGTGTGGGTGACTATTTCCTTTCCCATGTTAGGGAAGTTTTCAACTATAATCTCTTCAAATATTTTCTCAGACCCATTCTTTTTCTCTTCTTCTTCTGGGACCCCTATAATTCGAATGTTGGTGCATTTAGTGTTGTCCCAGAGGTCTCTGAATTGTCTTCAATTCTTTTCATTCTTTTTTCTTTATTCTTCTCCTTGGCTGTTATTTCCACCATTTTGTCTTCCAGTTCATTTTTTCATTCTTCTGCCTCAGTTATTCTGTTATTGATTACTTCTAGTGTGTTTTCATTTCAGTTATTGTGTTGTTCATCTCTTTTTGTTTGTTCTTTAGTTCTTCTAGATCTTTGTTAAATATCTCTTGTATTTTCTCAATCTGTGCCTCCATTCTATTTCCGAGATTCTGGATCATCTTTACTATCATTACTCTGAATTCTTTTTCAGGTAGATTGTCTATTTCCTCTTCATTTATTTGGTCCTGTAGATTTTTACCTTGCTCCTTCATCTGTGACATATTTTATTGACATCTCATTTTTTTTTTAATGAGTGGGATTGTATTCTTGCCTTACTGGCTGTTTGCCCTGAGGCTTCCAACACTGGCGTTTGTAGGCGGTTGGGTAGAGCTGGGTCTTGGTGCTGAGATGAGGACCTCTGTGAGACCTCAGTCTCATGAATATATCCTGGGGTCTGAGGTTCTCTGTTAGTCTAGTGGTTCCAACATGGAGCTCCCACTGCAGGAGCTTTGACCCAACCCCTGGCTTCTGAACCAAGGTCCCACAGCTGTTTGGGGTGGCAAAAAAGAAAAAAGAACAATAACAAAGTAAAAAGTATAATTAGACTAGGAAACTAACAGATGTGTTAGAACGAATATAAAAATAAAAATGTAGATGAATCAACAACCACAATACACAACTGTACCACAATATTATAAAAGAGGAGGTGGGAAATGAGAAAAAAAGAAAAAGAAATAAATAAAAAGGGGGAAAAGGCCTTGGCTGTGGAGGGCGGGGCCCAAGGAAAGGTGAAGATTGGGCGGTGGGTAGTGCATTTGCTTAAGACCCACAGGGCTGGAAAAGGCCCTGGGGGCTGTGTGTGGGGGCTTAGGCTCAAGGAACAGAAGGGGCCCAGATGTTCCCCCCACCCTCAGTCTCAGAGGGCAGGGGACCTCACCTGGGAGCCAAACATGCTTCCTGGGCTCGAGTGGGTGAGGAAAATGCCCTCCTCTCCTCTCCTGCTCCTCTGGTCCTGGAGGGCCCCTCCCACCTGCCTCTCCTTTTCTCCCTTCGGCCTCCTTCCTATGCCCCCAGGACCAATGCCCCCGGACACATTGGTCCTGGGAGCATAGGAAGGAGGGACTCTGGTGGGTGGTCTTGGAGGGCAGGGGATCAGCCTGGGAGCTCATCAGGCTCCCTGGGCCTGAGTGGGTGGGGCAATCACCCTCTGCTCTTCTCCTGCTCCTCCCAGAGGGCCCCTCCCACCAGCCTCTCCTGATCTCCCCGGCCTCAGGGGTCCGATCCTTCCTGGACTCCACTTCTCCTCCCTCCTCTGTCCCCCCACATTCTACCAGTTCACTTGGAGGTTCCTCCCATCTCCTTAGGCATCAGGGTCCCCCACCAGTGGCCAGCAGGCACCCTAGCTGTGGGGAGAGGCTAACTCGGTGTATTTCCACACCACAATCGTGACTCTGTCCCTGTTTGTTTCTTTTTCCATTGGGCCACATGAGCTGTTTATAGATTTTGGAACTTAATCCCTTATTAGTCGCATTGTTTACAAACATTTTCTCCCATCCTATGGTTCGTCTTTTTGTTTGTTTATGGTTTCCTTTGCTGTGCAAAATCTTTTGAGTTTAATTAGGTTCCATTTGTTTATTTTTGTTTTTATTTCCATTTCTCTAGGAGACAGATAGAAAAAGATCTTGCTGCAAACAATGTCAAATAGTGTTCTGCCTAAGTGTTTCTCTAAGAGTTTTATACTATCTGGTCTTTCCTTTAGGTCTTTGATCCGTCTTGAATTTATTTTTGTGTATGGTCTTAGAGAATGTTCTAATTTCATTCTTTTATATGTAGCTGTCCAGTTATCCCAGCACAACTTATTGAAGAGAATGTCTTTTCTCCACTGTATAGTCTTGACTCCTTTGTCATAGATTAAGTGACCATTGGTACGTGGGTTTATTTCTGGCCTTTCTATCCAATTCCATTGATCTATATTTCTGTATTTGTGCCAGTACCATACTGTTTTGATGAATATAGCTTTGTAGTATAGTCTGAAGTCAGAGATCCTGATTCCCCAGCTCCATTTTTCTTTCTCAGAATTTCTTTGGCTATTCAGTTTCTTTTGTGTCTCCATACAAATTTTAAAATTTTTGTTCTAGTTTTGTGAAAAATGCCTGTGGTAGTTTGATAGGGATTGCATTGAATCTGTAGATTGCCTTTGGTAGTATAGTCATTTTGACAATATTGATCCTTCCAATCCAAGAACATGGTATATCTTGTCATCTGTTTGTGTCATCTTTGCTTTCTTTTATCAGAGTCTTATAGTTTTTGGAGTACAGGTGTTTTGCCTCCTTAGGTAGGTTTATTCCTAGGTATTTTATTCTTTTTGATGCAATGGTAAATGGGATTGTTTCTTTAATTTCTCTTTCTGATCTTTTGTTGTTAGTTTATAGAAATGCAACAGATTCCTGTGTATTTATTTTGTATTCTGCAATTTTACTGATTTAATTGATGAGCTCTAGTAGTTTCCTGGTAACATCACTAGGATTTTCTACATATAGAATCATGTCATCTGCAAACAGTGACAGCTTTACTTATTTTCCAACTTGGATTCCCTTTATTTCCTTTTCTTCTCTGATTGTCATGGCTAGGACTTCCAAGATTATGTTGAATAAAAGTGGTGAGCATGGACATCCTTGTCTTGTTCCTGATCTTAGAGGAAATGCTTTCAGGTTTTCAGCATTGAGTATGATGATAGCTGTAGGTTTGTCATATATGGCCTTTATTATGTTGAGGTAAGTTACCTCTATGCCCACTTTCTGGAGAGTTTTTATCATAAATGGGTGTTGAGTTTTGTCAAAGGCTTTTTATGCATCTATTGTGCTGAACCCATGGTTTTTATTCTTCAATTTGTTGATGTGGTGTATTACACTGAATAATTTGCAGTTACTGAAAAATGCTTGTATCCCTGGGATAAATCCTACTTGATCAAGTTATATAATCCTTTTAATGTATTGTTGGATTTGGTTTGCTAGTATTTGCTTGAGGAATTTTGCATCTATGTTCCTCAGTGATATGGGCCCGTAATTTTCTTTTCTGTTGGTATCTTTGTGTGGTTGTGGTATTAAGGTGATGGTGGCCTCACAGTATGAGCTTGGAAGTGCTTCCTCCTCTGCAATTTTTTGGAAGAGTTTCAGAAGAATAGGTGTTAATTCTTCTCTAAATGTTTGATAGAATTCATTTCTAATTTTATTGATTTGAGCCCTCTCCCTCTTTTTCTTGATGAGTCTGGCTATCAATTATGTTTAACTTTTCAAAAAACCAGCTTTTAGTTTCATTGATCTTTGTATTGTTTTCTTCATCTCTATTTCATTTATTTCTCCTCTGATCTTTATAATTTCTTTCCTTTTACTAACTTTGGATTTTGTTTGTTCTTCTTTCTCTAGTTGCTTTATGTGTAAAGTTACATTGTTTATTTGAGATTTTCCTTGTTTCCTGAGGTAAGATTGTATTGCTATAAACTTCCCTCTTAGAACTGCTTTTGCTGTGCCCCATAGGTTTTGGATCATTATGCTTTCATTTTCATTTGTCTCTAGGTATTTTTTGATTTACTTTTTGATTTCTTCAGTAATTCATTCATTGTTTAGCAGCATATTGCTTAGCCTCCACGTTTGTGTTTTTACAGTTTTTTTTTTCTTTCTTGTAGTTGTTTTCTAATCCCATAGCATTGTGGTTGGAAAAGTTGCTTGATATGATTTCAATTTTCTTAAATTTACCAAAGCTTGATTTGTGACCCAGCATGTGATCTATCCTGGAAGATGTTTTGTGTGCACTTTAGAAGAAAGTGTATTCTGCTGCTTTCAGATGGAATGTCCTGAAGATATCAACTAAGTCTATCTGGTCTAACTTTTAAGGCTTGTATTTCCTTATTAATTTTCTATTTAGATTATCTGTCCATTGGTGTAAGTGGGACATTAAAGTCCCCAGCTATTATTGTGCTACTGTTGATTTCCCCTTTTATGCCCATTAGCATTTGCCTTATGTATTGAGGTGCTCCTATGTTGGGTGCATACATATTTACAATTGTTATGTCTTCTTGGATTGATCCCTTAATCATTTTGTAGTATCCTTTCTTGTCTCTTATAATAGTCTTTATTTTAAAGTCTATTTTTTTTTCTGATATGAGTATTGCTACTCCAGCTTTCTTTTTATTTCCATTTTCATGGAATATCTTTTTCCATCCACTCACTTTTAGTCTCTATGTGTCCCTAGATCTTAAGTGTGTCTCTTGTATATAGCATAGATATGGGTTTTGTTTTTGTAACCATTCAGCCAGTCTATGTGTTTTTGTTGACATATTTAATCCATTTACATTTAAGTTAATTATCACTGTGCATGTTCTTACTGCCATTTTGTTAATTGTTTTGGACTTGTCTTTGTAGGAATTTCTTCTTTCCTTCCTCCTTGTTCTCTTCTCTTGTGATTTGATGACTAAATTTAGAGTTGTGTTTGGATTGATTTTCTTTTTTGCTTATGTATCTTTCACAGACTTTTGGTTTGTGGTTACCATGAGATTTTGATATAGCAGTCTATATATAAACAAGATTGTTTTAAGTTGCTGGTCTTTTAGTTCCAAATGCATTTCCAATACCCCTCACCTTCTCACAGTGTGTGCACTCCCCTTCTTACAACTGCTGGTTTTGATATCTATATATATATGCCAATGATTTCCTACTGTTACTCTATGTTTGCCTTTACCAGTGAGCTTTTCTATTTGTAATTTTCTCATTTCTAGTAGTAGTCTTTTCTTTTCTGCCTAAAAAATTTTCTTTACCATTTGTTGCAAAGCTTCTCTGGTGGTGCTGAATTCTCTTAGATTTTCCTGTCTGTAAAGCTTTTGATTTCTCTGTCAAATCTGAATGAGGGCCTTGAAGGGTAGAGTATTCTTGGTTGTAGATTCTTTCCTTTCATCACTTTAAGTATATCGTGCCATTCCCTTCTGGCCTGCAGAGTTTCTATTGAGAAATCAGCTGGTAACCTTATGGAAGTTCCCTTTTACATTATTTGTTGCTTTTCCCTTGTTGCTTTTAATATTTTTTATTTGTCTTTTTTTTTTTCAATTTGATAACTATGCGTCTTGGTGTGTTCCTCCTTAAGTTTATCCTGAATGGGACTCTCTGCACTTCCTGGATCTGGGTGACTGTTTCCTTTTCATGTTGGGAAGTTTTCAGTTACTGTCTCTTCCAATATTTTCTCAGGTCCTTAGTCTGTCTCTTCTCTCTCTGGGACCTCTATAATGTGAATGTTTTTGCATGTAATGTTATATCAGAGATCTCTTAGACTGTCCTCATTTCTTTTCATTCTTTTTGCTTTATTTTGTTCTGTGGCAGTGATTTCCACCATTCTGTCTTCCAGCTCACTTATCCATTCTTCTGCCTCAGTTATTCTCCTATTTTTTTTTAGTATTTTAATTAATCTATTTATTTATTTATTTTTGGCTGTGTTGGGTCTTCGTTTCTGTGCAAAGGCTTTCCCTAGTTGTGGCAAGTGGGGGCCACTCTTCATCGCAGTGCACGGGCCTCTCACTATTGCAGCCTCTCTTGTTGTGGAGCAGAGGCTCCAGACACACAGGCTCAGTAGTTGTGGCTCATGGGCCTAGATGCTCTGCGGCATGTGGAATCTTCCCAGACCAGGGCTTGAACCCGTGTCCCCTGCATTAGCAGGCAGATTCTCAACCAATGTGCCACCAGGGAAGCCCCTATTCTCCTATTGATTCCTTCTAGTGTATTTATCATTTCAGTTATTGTGTTGTTCATCATTGTTTGTTCTTTAGCTTTTCTAGGTTTTGTTAAACATTTCTTGTATCTTCTGCATCTATGCCTCCATTCTTTTTTGGAGATCTTTGATCATCTTTGATATCATTACTCTGAATTCTTTTTTGGGAACATTTCTATCTCCACTTCTCTTAGTTCTTATTCTGGGCTTTTATCTTGTTCTTTCATCTGGGACATATTCCTCTGCTGTCTCATATTGTTTAACTTTCTGTTATTGTGGTTTCCATTTTGCACGCTGAAGGATTATAGTTCTTGCTTCTGTTGTCTGCCCTCAGTGGTTGAGGCTAAGAGCTTTGTGCAGGCTTCCTGTGGGGAAGAACTTGTACCTGTGAACTAATGGATGGATCTGGGTCTTGTTCCTCTTGTGGGCATGGTGGTGTCAGGGAAGTGTTTACTAGGCAGCTGTGTGCTCAGGAAGACTTTAAGTAGCCTGTCTGCTGATGGTTAGGGCTGCATCTCCACCCTGTTGGTTGTTTGGTCTGAGGTATCTCAGCACTGGAGCCTATAGGCTGTTGGGTGGGGCCAGGTCTTGGTGAGAAATGGTAGCTTCCAAGAAGGCTCACACCAGTGAGCACTTCCCAGAACTACTGCCACCAGTGTCCTTGTCCCCACAGAGAGCCAGAGTTGCCCCCCACCTCTGCAGGAGACCCTCCAATACTAGCAGATAAGTCTGGCCCCATCTCTTATGAGGTCATTGCTTTTTTTCTGTGTCCTGGTGCACACAATACCCTGTGTGTGCCCTACAAGAGTGGAGTTTCTGTTTCCCCCAGTCCTGTGTAATTCCTGAAATCAAACCACACTGGCATTCAAAGCCAGAGTCTCTGAGGGCTCCTTCTCCCATAGCCAGACACTTTGTCTTTGGATGTAAGGTATAATTTTTAGTAGCTTCCAGCATTTTTTTTGTCAATGGTTGTTCAACAGTTAATTGTGATTTGGGTGTTTCCATAAGAAGAGGTTAGCTCATGTCCTTCTACTGTGCCATCTTGTGTCTCCTGTCCACACTATCTTAACTATTATAACATTATAGCTAACTTGATGTTCTTCAATTTTACCATGACATATATTTATATCCACTTATCTTGCCAGGGGTTCATTATATTTTCTGAGTCTAATAATATTAAGTGCTTTTAAATAGTTATGGAAATTTCTCAGGTAATATTTCTCCAAACATTACCTCCCCATTCTTCTCTTTATCTAGAAATACAATTGGATGCATGCTGGACCTCTTCATTCTGTTCATCTTCTCCCAATGTCTGTTTTATATTTTCCTTTTCTTTAAGTGACAATTCCTTCAAATCTCTTTTAGTTCATTAATTCCCTCTTCATCTGTGCCTAATCTGACGCTTTAAATTTCCACTGACTTTTAGATTTCAATTGTCATGTTTATAATTTCTAGAAAATCCGTTTGGTCCTTTGTCAATATGTCTTGTCAATTTAAAAAGTCTCTGATTCAAGAAAACTTTTTCACTCTTATTTCTTTAACTTTTAAACATACTTATTTTATATTATTACTATGATAATTTCAATACCTGTAGTCTTTGCAGATCTGATTAATATGTTCTTATTTCTGCTGACCCTAATGTATAGTGAAATGGTTCCTCATGGAGTTAGTGAATTTTGATTGTGAAATTCATCCCAAAACTCGTGTGAGAGAAATGTTTTCCTAACTTTCTTTTTTCCTGTTCCATATAAAAGAGAAGCTGAGAGAAGCAGGTTTTCTTTTGTGGGTGAGCACTTTGTTTTTCTATTTCACTAGTAAATGTGTCACCCTTCAAAGTATCCTCATTTTATTCACAGATCTATGATTTAAAATTCCTTGGGCTGCAGGCTTTTCCTCTTATTTCTGGTTTTACATTTTTTACTAAAACCAGCAAATTCTGTCTCCAATTTCTTATCCCTGTGAAATCTCACAATTGTCTGTCTGAAATATACAGAATTCTGTACTCAACAATTTCAGAATTCATGTAGAATATGTTTAAATTTATGATGATATATATTGACCATAAAGCAAATCTTAACAAATACCAGTAGGTTAAAAATCACAAAGAATATGTACTTTGATGGCAGAGATTTTAATCTAGAAATAAACAAAAAAAAAATCTAAAACTTTAATTATAAACCCCTCCAAATTTGGAAACCAAACAATACACTATAAAATAACTTATATGTTCAATTTTAAAAAGATAAAAATTGGAAAATTTATTGAAATGAATGAAATAATATTATATCCTGTGGGTTACCGCTAAAGCTGTGACTAGAGAGAAGTTTATAGTCTGAAATGCATATACTAGGAAAGAAAAATGGGTGAAAATCAGTGAGCTAAGCATTCATATGAAGACTAATTACATTTAAACAAAAGAGAGAAATAATAAAATTGATAAATTAATATAAAAATATTTTGGAGATAAACTCAAAATTTAGTTTATTTAAAAGGTTAAAGTGATGAATTTTTTGGGACACTAATATTAAAAGAGGGAGAACACACAAATACTATTAACAAAAATGGTAAAATTATTACAGATTTTAATATTTTTAAATGATAATAGGAAATTTTCATAAGCTTTATAGCAATAAATATGAACATTTAGATGAAATAAAAATATCCATGAGTAGGGGGGAAGCAAAAGAATAAATATTACACAAGAGGAAAACCAAAACCTAAACAGACATATATTTTAAAGAAAATTCATCCATAAACAAATAATCATTTTATTATTACAAGGATATAAGAAATGAATAATATCAATACTACTGTATAAATATTTCAGTAAAATAAAATAAGAAAAAAATATTCTCTCTCTCTCTCTCTTTTAATAAAACTGGGATAGGCTTCAAGGGTATTTCAAAAGAAAATAGAAAGAACAATCTCTTCATGGACATAGATTTTAAAATCTTTAATAAAACATTAGAAATAAAATCCAATTATATATAAAAAATATATCACAAACAGGTTGTGTTTAATTCTAGGAGTTCAAAAATTGCTTAATATAAGAAAAATCAATGTATTACACCTTCCTAGATTAAAGGGGGGAAACACATGATCACCTCAATAGGTGCAACAAAAATATATGAAAAAAACTCAACAACCATTAAGATTAAAAAAATATATTATCATATTAGGAAGGAACACTGTTAATGTGATAAAAGATATCTACAAAATTCCCACAGAAAGCATCACATTAATGGTGGAATATATATAAAAATATTTACCTGAAATTGAAGAGGCAACAAAGAAGTCTATTATTTTCACTTCTATTCAATGTTGCACTGAGGCTCTAGTCAATGTATTAAGATAGAATAAAAATAAAAATGAGGTATGAAAATAAAGAAATAAATCGTTATTTTTCACAGATGCCATAATTGTGTCTACAGAAAGTCTCAAAGAAGCTGCAGATAAAAGTATTATAGCTGAGTTTGTGAATTTGTATTATATAAGATTAATGTACAAAAAAATTATATTCCTAAGTATTAGCAATAAGTACATAGAAAAAAATGACAAAATTAATATTTTTTTCTTTATACTGGACCAAAAAGTCAACTAATTAGGAATAAATCTAATAAAATAGTTCAAAAATTCCATACAGAAATCTAGAAAACATTTTTGAGAGAAAATTAAAGACGATGTAAATAAATGAAATTTTCATGGATCCAAAAACTAAATATTATAAAGATATCAATATAAGTTTCCTATAAATTCAATGCAATGTCAGTCAATATTTTAACATTTTTAAAAATTTTTTGAACTTGACATCTTGATTCTAAAATCCATAGAAACAGACCTCTGGTTTCTGGTCCAACAGTTAAGGAATTTGGAAGTTGTCACTCTGTCCTAACAAGAAACAAAAAGCTGAACAAACTGAAAAATTAATAACTCTTCTCAGATCCATCAGAAAAGTGAGGTCACAGGGCAAACACTCCCAGAATTTGAGAGAAAAGCTGAATGCAGGGATTCACAATTTGTGAGAGCAGAAACCCAGGACCAGAATCATTCCTGTGAACCAGAGCCAGGGTAAGAAAATCTGAGCTGTAATTGATGAATTGTTTCAGGCTTAATGTGGACAAGTCTGATAGATAAAATCTTCAGGGGACCCAGTTAAGGGGACGGTCCTACACTTCTGTGAATTTTACCTCAACAAGCTCTATCAGATCCCCAGAGTGAAAATAAGAAAAATCCTCTCCTGCTTCCAGAAGGGAGAGGTAAAAAATAACCATCTGGATATATACCAGAGCATTTGGTTCTTCTTAATAAGGCTTGACCTTAGAAGAGCTATTTTGCTAGGTCTACCTGATTGCGCTTTTTTCAGAGCTTAGTCATCTTGAGGTAAGGGAAATACCCAACTTTATCCTGTCCCACCTACGAGAGAGGGAAAAAAACACACAAAAAAAACAGAATTGAAAAGCACTCATGAAGTTCACAGTCCTGAGGAATAGACAAGCTCACTAAAAGATTGAGCTCTAATCACAAATACAAAGAACTATAGATTTTGGGACACAAATTTAGCATTTGAAAGTAAATAACTCCCCTATATACTAGCAATAAATTAGTGGAATTTGAGATTAAAAACAAAATACTATTCCTTATCAAAATACCAATGATATTTTTAAGAGAATTTGTACAGATAAACCTAAAATTTGTATGGTTCCACAAAAGACCCCAAATAACCAAAGCAATCTTGAGAAAAGAGCATAAAGCCGAGGGAATCATGATCCCTGACTTCAGACTACACTACAAAGCTACAGTAATCAAAACAGTATGGTACTGGTATAAAAACATACACATAGATCAATGGAAGAGAATAGAGAACACAGATATAAATCCATGCATATATGGTCAATTAATTTATGAAAAAAAAGCAAAAATATACAATGGGGAAAGAAAAATCTCTTCAATAAGCAGTGTTGAGAAAGCTGGACAGCTACATGTAAAAGAATAAGATAAGAACATTTTCTTACACCAAGTACAAAAATAAACTCGAAATGGATTAAAGACCTAAATGTAAGACCAGAAACCATAAAACTCCTAAAAGAAACACTCTTTAACATAAATCTTATCAATATTATTTTGGTTTTGTCTCCTCAGGCAAGGGAAACAAAACCAAAGGTAAACAAATGGGGACTAATAAAATTTAAAAGATTTTGCACAGTGAAGGAAGCCATCAAAGAAGCAAAAATGTTATTTATTTATTTATTTATTTTTGGCTGAATGGGAGAAGATACTTGAAAATAATGTTTGATATCCAAAATACATGCAGAGCTAATGTAACTCAATGTCAATAAAATAAGCCAATTAAAAATGGAAAGAAGGAAAAATCATCTCTAATTTCAATCTGCTGCTGGATAGGAAATAATCAGAGAGAGAGAGGTGGGAGATGGAGAGGAGGGCGTCCAGAGATTTCCTGATATCACCTCCACTCCAACTCTCTTTATACTTTCTGTGCAAAAATAATAATAGAAATAAGGGGGGGGGGGATTTCCAAAAACAAAAATCGTAACCTTCAACCATCTGGGAAGGGCAAAAGTCCCATCCACCGGAACTCTCATTTCGAACGTAAAGTTGTACCACACACAATCAGGATGTTACTTAAGAGTGCTCTTAAAAGAAAACATGGTGTGTGACTGACAGGGACTTGGTGCTCTGGCCAGGTGTCAGGCCTGTGCTTCTGAGGTGGGAAAGCCGAGGTGAGGACATTGGTCCAACAGAGACCTCTCAGTTCCACATAATATCAAATGACAAAAGCTCTCCCAGAGATCTTCATCTCAACGCTAAAACCCAGCTCCACTCAACGACCAGCAAGCTACAGTGCTGGACACTCTATGCCAAACAACAAACAATACAGGAACACAAGCCCACCCATTAGCAGGGAGGCTGCCAAAAGTCATAAGGTCACAGACACACCAACACACACCACGAGATGTGGACCTACACACCGGAAAGCAAGATCCAGCCTCATCCACCAGAACACAGGCACAAGTCCCCTCTAACAGGAAGCCTACACAATCCAATGAACCAACCTTAGCCACTGGGGGCAGAGACAAAAATAGCGAGAACTATGAACCTGCAACCTGTGGAAAGAAGACCCCAAATACAGTAAGTTAAGCAAAACAAGAAGACAGAGAAACACACAGCAGATGAAGGAGCAAGGTAAAAACCATCAGATCAAAGGGATGAAGAGGAAATAGGCAGTCTACCTGAAAAAGAATTCAGAGTAATGATAATAAAGATGATTCAAAATCTTGGAAATAGAATACAGAAAATACACAAAACTTTTAACAAAGATCCAGAAGACCTAAAGAGCAAACAAAAAATGATGAACAACACAATAAATGAAATTTAAAATTCTCTAGAAGGCATCAACAGCAGAATAACTGAGGCAGAAGAACGCATAAGTGACCTGGAATATAAAATAGTGGAAATAACTACTGCAGAGCAGAATAAAGAAAAAAGAAAAATAAGAATTGAGGTCAGTCTCAAGGACCTCTGGGACAACAGTAAACACACCAACATTCAATTATAGGGGTCCCAGAATGAGAAGAGAAAAAGAAAGGGAGTGGGAAAATATTTGAAGGGATTATAGATGAAAATTTCCTTAATATGGGAAAGGAAATAGTGAATCAAGTCCAGGAAGAGCAGAGAGTCCCATACAGGATAAATCCAGGAGAAACATGCCGAGACATATATTAATCAAACTATCAAAAATTAAATACAAATAAAAATATTAAAAGCAGCAAGGGAAAAACAACAAATAACACACAAGGGAATCCCCATAAGGTTAATAGCTGATCTTTCAGCAGAAACTCTGCAAGCCAGAAGGGAGTGGCAGGACATATTTAAAGTGATGAAAAGGAAAAAACCTACAACTGAGATTTGTCTACCCAACAAGGATCTTATTCAAATTTGATGGAGAAATTACAAAACTTTACAGATGAGCAAAAGCCAAGAGAATTCAGCATCATCAAACCAGCTTTACAACAAATGTTAAAGGAACTTCTCTAGGCAGGAAACACAAGAGAAGGAAAAGACCTTCAATAACCAACACAAAACAATTAAGAAAATGGTAATAGGAGCATACATATCGATAATTACCTTAAAAGTAAATGGATTAAATGCTCCACCGAAAGGCATAGACTGTCTGAATGGATACAAAAACAAAATCCGTATATATGCTGTCTACAAGAGACCCACTTCACACCCAGGGAAACATACAGGCTTAAAGTGAGGATGGAAAACGATATTCCATGCAAATGGAAATCAAAAGAAAGCTGGTATATTAATTCTCATATCAGACAAAATACACTTTAAAATAAAGATTATAACAAGAGACAAAGAAGAACACTACATAATGATCAAGGGATCAATCCAAGAAGAAGATATAACAATTTTTAAATATTTATGCACCCAATATAGGGGCACCACAACACATAAGGCAAATGCTAACAGCCATACAAGGGGAAATTGACAGTAACAAAATAATAGTAGGGGAATTTAACCCCCACTTTCAGCAATGGACAGATCATCCAAAATGAAAATAAATAAGGAAACTCAAGCTTTAAATGACACATTAAACAAGATGGATTTAATTGACATTTATAGGACATTCCATCCAAAAACAACAGAATACACTTTCCTCTCAAGTGCTCATGGAATATTCTCCAGGATAGATCATATCGTGGGTCACAAAAGAAGAGCTGGTAAATTTAAGAAATTTGAAATTGTATCAAGTATCTTTTCCGACCACATGCTATGAGACTAGATATCAATTACAGGAAAGATTCTGTAAGTAAGAGGAAAAAAAAATGGAGGCTAAACGATATGCTATTAAATAACCAAAAGATCACTGAAGAAATCAAAGAGGAAATCAAAAAACACCTAGAAACAAATGACAATGAAAACACGATGAACCAAAATCTATGGGATGCAGCAAAAGCAGTTCTAAAAGGGACGTTTACAACAATACAATACTACCTCAAGTAAGAAGAAACATCTTAAATAAACAACATAACCTTACACTTAAGCAATTAGAGAAAGAAGAACAAAAAACCCCCCACAATATTAGAAGAAGGAAAGAAATCAAAAGTATCAGATTAGAAATAAATGAAAGAAAAAAGGAAGGAAACAATAGTTTGTTGAAAACAAAAGTTTTCAACAAAACTCAACACCATTTATGATAAAAAGCCTCCAGGAAGGAGGCAGAGAGGGAACTTACCTCAACATAATAAAGGCTATATATGACAAATCCACACCCAACATTGTTCTCAAAGGTGAAAAACTGAAAGCATTTCCACTAAGATCAGGAACAAGACAAGGTTGTGCACTCTCACCACTATTATTCAACAGAGTTCTGGAATTTTTAGCAACAGAAATCAGAGAAGAAAAACAAATAAAAGGAATCCAAATCAGAAAAGAAGAAGTAAAGCTGTCACTGTTTGCAGATGACATGATAATATACATAGAGAATCCTAAAGATGCTACCAGAAAACTACTAGAGCTAATCAATTAATTTCCTAAAGTAGCATGATATAAAATTAATGTACAGAAATCTCTTGCATTCCTATACACTAATGATGAAAAATCTGAAAGAGAAATTAATGAAACATTGCCATTTACCATTGCAAGAAAAAGAATAAAATACCTAGGAATAAACCTACCTAAGGGGACAAAAGACCTGTATGCAGAAAACTATAAGAGACTGTTGATAGAAATTAAAGATGATACAAACAGGTGGATAGATGTATCACGTTCTTGGACTGGAGTAATCAACATTGTGAAAATGACTCTACTACCCAAAGAATCTATAAATTCAATAGAATCCTCATCAACCTACCAATGGCATGTTTCACAGAACTATGATAAAATATTTCACAATTTGCATGGAAACACAAAAGACCCCGAATAGCCAAGGCAATCTTGAGAAAGTAAAACAGAGCTGGAGGAATCAGGCTCTTGGACATCAGACTATACTACAAAGCTACAGTAATCACGACAGTATGGTGCTGGCACAAAAACAGAAATATAGATCAATGGAACAGGATAGAAAGCCCAGAGATAAACCCACACACATATGGTCACCTTATTTTTGATAAAGGAGACAAGAATATACAGTGGAGAAAAGACAGCCTCTTCAATAAGTGGTGTTGGGAAAACTGGGCAGCTACATGTAAAAGAATGAAATTAGAACACTCCCTAACACCATACACAAAAATAAACTCAAAATTGATAAAAGACTTTAATGTAAGGCCAGACTCTATAAAACTCTTATAGGAAAACATAGGCAGAACACTCTATGACATAAATCACAGCAAGATCCTTTTTGACCCACCTCCTAGAGAAATGGAAGTAAGAACAAAAATAAACAAATGGGACCTAATGAAACTTAAAAGCTTTTGCGAAGCAAAAGAAACCGTAAACAAGATGAAAAGACAACTCTCAGAATGGGAGAAAATGTTTGCAAATGAAGCAACTGACAAAGGATTAACCTCCAAAATTCACAGGCAGCTCATGCAGGTCAATATGAAAAAAACAAACAACCCCTTCCAAAAATGGATAGAAGACCTAAACACACATTTCTCCAAAGAAGATAGACAGATTGCCAACAAACACATGAAAGAATGCTCAACATCACTATTTATTAGAGAAATGTAAATCAAAATTACAATGAGGTATCACCTCGCACAAGTCAGAATGGCCATTATCAAAAAATCTACAAACAATAAATGCTGGAGAGGGTGTGGTGCAAAGGGAACCCTCTTGCACTATTGGGGGGAATGTAAATTGATAGAATCACTATGGAGAACAGTATAGAGGCTCCTTAAAAAACTAAAAATAGAAATACCATATGACCCAGCACTCCCACTACTGGGCATATACCCTGAGAAAACCATAATTCAAAAAGAGTCATGTACCACAATGTTCATTGCAGCTTTATTTACAGTAGCCAGGACATGGAAGCAAACTAAGTGTCCATCAACAGATGAATGGATAAAGAATATGTGGCACATGTATACAATGGAATATTATTCAGTCATAAAAAGAAACAAAATTGATTTTTTTTGTAGTGAGCTGGATGGACCTAGAGTCTGTCATACAGAGTGAAGTATATCAGAAAGAGAAAAACAAATACCATATGCTAACACATATATATGGAATCTAAAAAAAAAGAAAAAAGAAAAAAAATGATTCTGAAAAACCTAGGGACAGGACAGGAATAGAGACACAGATGTAGAGAATAGACTTGAGGACACTGGGAGTGGGGAGGGTAAGCTGGGTCGAAGTGAGAAAGTGGCATGGACATATTTACACTACCATCTGTAAAATAGATAGCTAGTGGGAAGCAGCTGAATAGCACAGGGAGATCAGCCTGGTGCTTTGTGAACACCTAGAGGGGTGGGACATGGAGGGTGAGTGGGAGATCCAAGGGGGAGGAGATATGGGGATATATATATAGCTGATTCACTTTGTTATAAACAGAAACTAACACACCATTGTAAAGCAATCATACTCCAATAAAGATGTTAAAAAAAAATAGGAAGAAGACCTGAATAGACATTTTTCCAAAGAAGACATATAGATGGCCAACATGCATATGAAAAGATTCTCAACATTACTAGTCATAGGTGAAATGAAAATCAAAATCTGAATGATATATCACTTCATATCAGTCAGAATGGCCATTGTCAAAAAGCCAATAAATAATGAACCCTAGTACAATTTGGTGGAAGTGTAAATTAGTGTAGCCTCTATGGAAGAGAGTATGAAGGTTCCTCAAAAATATTAAAATAGAACTACCATATGCCTCAGACCTCCAGTGCTCTGAATATATATCAAATAAATGAAAACTCTAATTCAAAAATATATATGCACTCCAATGTTTATAGGAGCATTATTTCCAATAGTCAGGATATGGAAACAACGTAAGTGTCCATCAACAGATGAATGGATTAAGAAGATGTGGTATATATACACAATGGAATATAACTTAGCCATAAAAAATGAAATTTTACTATTTGAAACAACATGGATGGACCTGGAGGTTATTATGCTAAGTGAAATAAATCAGAGAGAGAAAGACAAATAATGTATGTTTTCACTTGTATGTGGAACCTAAAATATAAAACAAATGAATAAATATTAAAAAATAGAAACAGCCTCACAGATGTAGAGAATAAACTAGTGGTTACCATTGGGGAGTATGGTGGCAGAGGGTCAAGATATGGAAGGAGATTAAGAAATACAAACTACTAGGTATAAAATGAATGAGATGCAAGGAATGTGCAGCACAATGTATATAGCCAATATTTTATAATAACTTTAAATTGAGTATAATCTATAAAAATATTAAATCACCATGTTGTTAAACTAATATAATATTGTAAATCAACAATATTATATTAACTATATTATAGTTAATACACTATACTTCAATCTACACTGTATTCAATGAACTGTACTTCAATAGAAAAACCCAATACAATGTGTACCTCCCAAATTTAAGTTATTAGATATAAATTTAACAAAATATGTACAAGATCTACTTAAGGAAAACTACAAAACTTTGATGAAAGAAATCAAAGAAGAACTAAATTGGGAAATATTTCATGTTCGTGGATAACAAGACTCAGTATTGTCAATATGTTACTTGTTCTTAATATGATCTGTAGATTCAGTGTAATTTTAATCAAAATGCCATTGAGTTATTTTGTGAATATTGACAAAGTGATTCTAGAGTTTACATCAAGAGGCAGAAGATCCAGAGTAGCCAAACAATATAGAAGGAAAGAATGAAGTTGGAGGATTGACACTACTTAACTTCAAGACTTATTATAAACCTACAGTAATCAAGACAGTGTGGTATTGGTAAAACAAAACAGAACAAAAAACCCCCCAATAGATCAATGAAACAGAATAGAGAGCCCAGAAATAGACCCTGATAAATATAGTCAACTGATCATTGAAAAAGGAGCAAAGGAAATACCATGGAGCAAAGATAGTCTTTTCAGCAATTAATTCTGGAACAACTGAATATCCACACGCAAAACAGTGAATCTAAACACATAGAAACAGACATTACATCCTTCGCAAAAATTAACTCAAAATAGATTATAGACCTAAAAATAAAATACAAAAGTATAACACTCTTAGAACATAAGAGAAAACTTAGAATAAACTTGGATGTGGCAATGACTTTAGATATACTATGAAAGCATGATTCCTGAAAGTCTTTATTGATAAACTGAACATCTTTAAAATTATACAATTCTGCTCTGTGAAAGACACTGTCAAGAGAATAAGAAGACAAACCACAGACTGGGAGAAAATACATGCAAATGACATATCTGATAAAGGACAATTATCTAAAAAATATAAAGACCTTTTAAATCTCAACAATGATAACATGAATGACCTGATTAAAAAATGGATGGGCAAGAGACCTGAACAGACACCTTACCAAAGAAGACGGCAAATAAGCATATAAAAATATGTTCAACATAATATGTCATTAGGGAGTTGTAAATTAAAATGAGATACCACTACATACCTATTAGAATCCCAAAATCCAATACACTGACAACACTCAGTTTTGGCAAAAGTGTGGCTCAGTGGGAACTCTCATTCCTTGCTGTTGCAAATGCAAAATGGTGCATTCCCTTTGGAAGACAGTTTGACAGTTTCTTAAAAAACTAATCACACTCTTACCATCCAATCTAGCAATTATGCTCCTAAGTATTTACCCAAAGGAGTTGAAAACTTATTTTCACAGAGAAACCTACACAAGAATGTTTATTGAAGCTTTATTTATAATTGCCAAAACTAGGAAGCAACCAAGATGTCCTTCAGTAGATGAATTGATAAATTAACTATGGTATATCCAGACAATAAAATTTTATTCAGTGCTAAAAAGAAGTAAGCTATCAAGCCATGAAGAGACATGGATGAACTTTAATTGCATATTACTAAGTGAAAGAAGCTAATCTGAAAAGGCTACATACTGTAAAATTCCAAAAATATAACATTCTGGAAAAGGCAAAACTGTAGAGACAGTAAAAAGATCAGTGGTTACCACTGATAAGTAGGGATAAGTAGCTGAAACACAGAGGATTTTTAGGGCAGTGAAACTACTCTGTATAATATTACAATGGTGAATGCATGTCATCATACACTTCTCACAATACTAATAGTGAATCCTAATATAAACTATAAACTTCAGAGGATAAGGATGTGCCATTGTAGGTTCATTGATTTTACCAAATGTACCACTCTGGTGCAGTATTTTCATAGGGAGTCTGTGCATGTGTGGGGGCAAGGGTGTATGGGAAATCTTTCTCTTTCTCTTAATTTTGCTGTGAACCTAAAACTTCTCTAAAATTAAAGTCTATTAAAAAACTCATATTGCCAAACAAAGGGGCCAATGTTGAAGAAAGAAAAAGAAAAATTCTCTACCACATATTAAAACTTATAATAAACCTTCAATATTTAATACTGGAATGGGTGTAATGATGGATAATTAATACAGTGGACAGAATAGAGAGCCCAGAAATAGCCATGCATAAATTGACTTACAACATAAAACTCCTAGAACAAAGACAGCACAGCAAAATAGTTGAAAAGTCATTCTTCCCCATAAGTTGTGTTGGTTCAACTAGATAGCCATAACAAACATTTTTAAAAAGAGGCTTGAAACCTAGTATAAGCTGACAAAAACTTAAATCTCAGTGTTTTAAATCTAAATGTGAAAGAGAAAACAAAAAATATTTTAAAATATATGAGAATATCCTCATGAACTTGGGATGGATAAAGATTTCTCAAATAGGTTATAATAAACTATAATTGTAAATTAAAAATTTTCCAAAGTAAACTAGGTTAAAACTGAGAATTTCTGATCATGGAAATACAACTTTAAGAAAGTAAAAAAGAAAATTACAAGAGCAGGAAAAGTTATTAGGCAACACAAAAATATATAAAGAACTACTTCCTATTATTAAGGAAAGTACTGACAATCCAGAAGAAAAAATGGGCAAGAGAGTCAGGCACTTTACAAGAGAGAGTAGCTGAATAATCAATAAATATATGATACAGTGCTTCAATTTATTAGTCAACAGAGAAATGCAAATTAAAACTGCAATGAGATACCATTATACACCTATCAAAATAGCTGGTAGGACTGTAAACTGGTATATCCACTTTGAAAAACTATTGACATTTTCTACAAAATTTGTATATACATATATATTATGACCCTTTAATTCCCTCTTAGGTATATATCCAACAGAAAAGTGTGCATGTGTGTAGCAATAGACAAGTACAAGAATATTCACGGTAGCACAATGCTTAATATCCCCAAACTGGAAACATACCTAATGTTTATCAAGAGTATAATGAATACATTCATCTTGTATATTTACAATTGATTCCTCAACAGCAATGAAAATGAACAGATATTGCTACATGCAATAAAAGTGAATCCCACATTTATATAAAATTCTAAAAATAAGCAAATCTGATACATGCTATTAGAAGACAGGAGAGTAGTTAACTCTAGTGAGATGAGAATTCTGATTGGGAGAGGCCAGGAATGGAGCCCTAGATATTGATAATATTCAATTTTTTCATCTGGTGGTATTTTCACTTTGTGACAATTCATTGAGCCATTCACATATGAATTGTGCTTTTTTCTCTTTACAAGTTATACTTTAACTAAAATTTAAAAAAATGAAGCAAACCAATTTTATAAAGGTTATTTGTTATTGGCTCAGTCAGTATTGACCAAATAATCAATTAGCAAATGCGCTATTACACCATCATCATCATCATTAAACTATTGGTAACCTGGGCAGTATCAATGCTTCATTTGAAAAATAACTACAAATCAGATTTTCTGTCCTCCTGAGGTACAGTGAGGGACAAAATCATAACATAATTTTTAAATTTCCACCTAATTCTATTACTTTCAAATTCCTACTATTTCATAAAAGTCTACATGATATAACCCAGTGCTACATCTCTGACAAGTTTTCTTATTATTCTTCCACTTGTTCACTCCTCTCCAGCCACACTGGCCTTCCAGCTTTTCCGCAAATGCTTCTTGTTTTTCATTCCATCTGTAATGTACTTCACTCACATAGCTAAATGCGTGGCTCTTTCACTTCATTCATATTTCTGCTCCAATATTACCTTAGAGCAGACTTTTTGATTATCTTATCCAAAGTAGCACTTTGTTTCTGTTGCCGTAGCCTACTTAATTTTTTTCATTGTAACACTTATTACTGCCTTAACTTTTATTACATATTTATTTACTATTTTTAAAACTCCCTTTCAAATATATATTCAAGGGGCAGGAATTTTGTTCTTTTTTTTTTTTTTCTACATCTTTAGCACCCAGAACAATTTCCAGTACATATTTGGTGCTCAGTTATTTAAAAGGCTGAATGAATGAATTATTCCCTTTCAGTAAGGGCCAATGGAACACCACATACACAAATTATTTTGTTCATTTGTGATAATTTATTTGAACTAACAACACCAAACTTTGGTAAACTTTGTGTTAATCTACCTTTGGTTTATTTGGGCTATCTTAAACCCCAAAGCCAGACTTGACCATCTTCCTCCTTTATCCTGCTGTGCATATGCTATTGAATTGCACAGCCCCTGGTGGGGAAACATTAAACAAACAGAAGCAGGGTTGCTATGCTATTAAAGCCAGAAGTACATCATTCATTATGTGAATAAAATACATAGAGAATAAAGTAGTCACAGAGTAATGGGAGTTTTATTCTCTCTCTATTCCATTTCACTCCCTCTCTATTTTGCTTATGTTATGAAATGATGCTCCCACCACTGGCTGATAAATGTTGATTAATCTGATGGAGAGTTGGATTCGTTAGCACGCAAAAGCAATGTAAATACATCGAGCAGGTGAACTGGAGTTCAAGTGTCACTTCTGAGATTAAAGGGCCTGTATGGCCCTCCAAGCTCACTTATTACAATCAGGATGCATGCTTTTCTTGTAAACCGACTAAGCCTCTTCAAGTAGTTCAACAGAATTCTTTTTGTGTTGTCTACAACTGCCTCTCCCTTCAGCAAGTTTCGTCTCTTGGGAACTGTCTATGTTGTCAATATTTGTTTCTCTTCCAGGGACTGGTAGTTGTGGGAGGGAGGCTAGAGAAAGTAGATAGGTCAGTTTTTCTTTTTGGAAATCATCCAGTCAGCCAGTCAATGTTACACTTATAATATACAAGACTTTGATTATAATATACAAGACTCTGAGCTAATGCTTGCAGAGTAATAACAATAAAGGGAACAATGAAAACAGCAATAGTAATCAATACCTATAGAACAATTTACTGTTTATAAAACACTTTATTTTTCATTATATTGGTTGATGCTGGAGATAATCCGAAGTGAAGGCATTATTTTTATATCTAGGTCAGCCAGGTGTCAGCTGGGTCACCCTTCCTTTGAAATGCATTTATGAATTTATATAATGGATTGATCTTCCCATTTCACATTCTGCAGAAGGTTCTGCCTTCCCAAAAATTTATTATGAGTCTGCGGGAAGCTTATGATCTTCTTGTCATTTATGGCTCTGGTTACAGGCTCTGCTGAAAAATCTACCCCTCCAACCCACCTCCCAAGTCCCATAGCTCTGCTCCAGCAATTGTTCTCTTTTCTTCTGCTCCATACTGGATTAGATGTGGAACTCAAACCTGTTTCTGCAATTGTCCTCCAGGTAATATACCACACCATAGAAAAAAACTCTGGCACATATTCATGCCATACCTTAGAAGTTTCAGCACCTACTTCCATTGAAGATTCCCATAGTAGCTTCTAAAAACAGTAATGTTTTTTAGTTTTTGTTGCCTGTTCTTTTGATGTCTCATCCAGGAAATCATTGCCAAAACCAAAGTCAAGGATTTTTTGCCTATATTTTCTTCCAAGAGTTTTATTGTTTCAGGTATTACATTTAAATATTTGATACATTTCAACCTACTTTTTGTGAGAGGTGCAAGATATGGGTCCATTCAAAGTTTCATTCTTTTGCAAGTGGATATACAATTTTCCCAACATGATTTATTGAAGAGACTATCTTTTCCCCATTGTGTGTTTTTGGCACCAAGTCAAAAATTAGTTGACTTTTATGCATGGGCTTATATCTCAGCTCTCTATTCTAAAATAAAGAGGGACTACATTAAGCCAGAGACCTTTTGCACAGAAAAATAAACAATGAATAAATTGAAAAGGCAGCCTACAGATGGGAGAAAGTATTTGAAAAACTGATAAATGGTTATATCCAAAATATAAAATGAAGTCATACAACTCAATAGCAAAAAAGCAAATAATCACACTAAAAATAGGCAAAGGATCTGAATAGACACTTTTCCAAAGAAGACATAAAAATAACCAACAGGCACATGAGAAGATGCTTAACATCACTAATCATCCGGGAATTATGAATTAAAACTATACTGAGAGGGAGACCTTCAAGATGTTGGAGGAGTAAGACGTGGAGATCATCTTCCTCCCCACAAATACATCAGAAATATATCTACATGTGGAACATTTCCTACAAAACACCTACTGAACGCTGGCAGAAGACCTCAGACATCCCAAAAGGCAAGGAACTCCTGATATACCTGGGTAGGGAAAAAGAAAAAAAGAAAAAAACAGAGACAAAAGAATAAGGACAGGACCTGCAGTTCTGGGAGGAAGCAATGAAGGAGGAAAAGTTTCCACACACTAGAAAGCTCCTTCACTGGCAGAGATGGGGTGGTGGGGTGGTGGGGGGAAGCTTCAGAGCTATAAGAAGAGTGCAGCAACATGGGTGCAGAGGACAAAGCACAGAGATTCCCGCACAGAGGATCGGTGCCAACCAGCACTCACCAGCTTGAGAAGATTGTCTGCTCACCTGCCGGGGTGGATGGGGGCTGGGAGCTGAGGCTCAGGATTCGGAGATCAGATCCCAAGGAGAGGACTGGGGTTGGCTGCGTGAACACAGCCTGAAGGGGGCTAGTGCACCACAGCTAGCTGGGAGAGAGTCCAGGAAAAAGTCTGGAACTTGTTAAGAGGCAAGAGGCAATTATTTCAGAGTGCCTGAGGAGAGGGTATTCAGAGCACCACCTAAACAAGCTCCAGAGACAGGCGTAAGCTGTAGCTGTCAGTGCAGACAACAGAGACTGGCATGAAATGCTAAGGCTGCTGCTGCAGCCACCAAGAAACCTGTATGCAAGCACAGGTCACTATCCACCTCCCCTCCTGGGAGCCTGTGCAGCCCACCACAGCCAGGGTCCTATGATCCAGGGAAAACTTCCCTGGGAGAACACATGGCACACCTCAGGCTGTTGAAATGTCATGTCAGCTTCTGCCACTGCAGGTTCGCCTGGCATTCTGTACCCCTCCCTGCCCCTGGCCTGAGTGAGCCAGAGTCCCCTAATCACCTGCTACTTTAATCCTGTCCTGTCTGAGCAAAGAACAGACGCCCTCAGGTGACCTCACTTAGAGGCAGAGCCAAATCCAAAGCTGAACACCAGGAGCTGTGTGAACAAAGAAGAGAAAGGGAAATTTCTCCAGTAACCTCAGGAGGAGAGGAGTAAACCTCCACAATCAACTTAATGTACCCTGTATCTCTGGAGTACCCAAATACACAACAAATCATCCCAAAATTGAGGCGGTGGGCTTCGGGAGCAACTGTAGTTGGGGTTTGCTTTCTGCAACTAATTTGTTTCTGGTTTTATGCTTATTTTAGTTTAATATTTAGAGTTTATTATCATTGATAGATTTGTTTATTAACTTGGTTGCTCTCTCCCTTTTTATTATATATAGGTATATATATATATATATATTTCCTTTTTCTCTTTTTGTGAGTGTGTATGTGTATGCTTCTTTGTGTGAGTTTGTCTGTATAACTTTGCTTTTACCATTTGCCCTAGGGTTCTGTCTGTTTGCTTTTTCTTTTTTTTTTTTTAGTATTGATTTTAGCATAACAAGTTATGATCGGTGGATTTGTTTTATGGTTTAGTTGCTCTCTTTTTTCTTTCTTTCTTTTTTTTTAAACTTTTTTATTTTTAATAATTATTTTTATACTTTATCTTATATTTTAATAAGTTTATGTTACTATTTTTTCTTTCTTTCTTTCTTTTTTCTCCCTTTTCTTCTCAGCCATGTGGCTGACAGGGTCTTGATGGTCTGGTCTTGTGTCAGGCCAGTGTTTCAGAGGTAGGAGAGCTGAGTTAAGAACATTGGTTGACCATAGACCTCCTGGCTCCAAGTAATATCAAACAGCAAAAACTCCCCCAGACATATCCATCTCAATGTTAAGACCCAGCTCCACTCAATGACCAGCAAGATACAGTACTGGACACCTTATGCCAAAAAAGTACAAGACAGGAACACAACCGCACCCATTAGCAGAAAGGCTACCTAAAATTATAAAAAGGTCACAGACGAACCAAAACACACCATCAGAGGTGGTCCTGCCCACCATAAAGACAAAATCGAGCCTCATCCACCAGAACACAGGCACTAGTCCCTTCCATCAGGAAGCCTACAAAAGCCAATGAACCAAACTTAGCCACTGGGAGCAGACACCAAAAACAATGGGAACTATGAACTAACAGCCTGTGGAAGGAGACCCCAAACACAGTAGGTTAAGCAAAATGAGAAGACAACAGAAACACACAGCAGAGGAAGGAGCAAGGCAAATCCCCACCAGACCAAATAAATGAAGAGGAAAAGGGCAGTCTACCTGAAAAAGAATTAAGAGTAATGATAGGAAAGATGATACAAAATCTTGGAAAAGAATGGAGAAAATACAAGAAACGTTTAACAAGGACGTAGAAGAACTAAAGAGCAAACAAACAATGATGAACAACACAATAATTGAAATTAAAAATTATCTAGAAGGAATCAATAGTAGAATAACTGAGGGAGAAAAACAGATAAGTGGCCTGGAATATAAAATAGTGGAAAAAACTACTGCACAGCAGGATAAAGAAAAAAGAATGAAAAGAATTGAGGACAGTATTAGAGACCTCTGGAACAACATTAAAAGCACCAACATTCGAATTATAGGGGTCCCAGAAGCAGAAGGGAAAAGAAAGGGACTGGGAAAATACTGGAAGAAATCATAGTTGAAAACCTCCCTAATATGGAAAAGTAAATAGTTAATCAAGTCCAGGAAGCACAGAGAGTCCCATACAGGATAAATCCAAGGAGAAACATGCCAAGACACATATTAATCAAACTATCAAAAATTAAATCCAAAAAAAGCGTATTAAAAACAGCAAGGGAAAAACAACACATACAAGGGAATCCCCATAAGGCTAACAGCTGAACTTTCAGCAGAAACTCTGCAAGCCAGAAGGGAGTGTCAGGACATAATTAAAGTAATGAAAGGGAAAAACCTACAACAAAGGTTACTCAACCGAGCAAGTATCTCATTCAGATTTGATAGAGAAATTAAAATCTTTACAGCCAAGCAAAAGCTAAGAGAATTCAGCACCACCAAACCAGGTTTAAAACAAATGCTAAAGGAACTTCCCTGGCAGGAAACGCAAGAGAAGGAAAAGACCTTCAATAACTAACCCAAAACAATTAAGAAAATGGTAATATGAACATACATATTGATAATTACCTTAAATGTAAATGCATTAAATGCTCCAACCAAAAGACATATATTGTGTGAATGGATACAAATACATGACCTGTATATATGCTGTCTACAAGAGACCCACTTCAGACCTAGGGACACATACAGACTGAAGGTGAGGGGATGGAAAAAGATATTCCATGCAAATGGAAATCAAAAGAAAGCTGTCATAGCAATTCTCATATCACACGAAATAGACTTTAAAACAAAGACTTTTACAAGAGACAAAGAAGGACACTACATAACAGTAACGCAATCATAGTACGGGACATTAACACTCCACTTTCACGAATGGACAGATCATCCAAAATGAAAATAAATAAGGAAACACAAGCATTAAATGATACATTAAACAAGATGGACTTAATTGACACTTATAGGACATTCCATCCAAAAACAACAGAATACACATTCTTCTCAAGTGCTCATGGAACATTCTCCAGGATAGATCATGGGTCATAAATCAAGCCTTGGTAAATTTGAGAAAATTGAAATCGTATCAAGTGTCTTTTCCAACCACAACACTATGAGAGTAGATATCAATTACAGGAAAAAATCTGTAAGAAATACAAACACATGGAGGCTAAACAGCACACAATAACCAAGAGATCACTGAAGAAATCAAAGAGGAAATCAGAAAATACCTGCAGCAAAAGCAGTTCTAAGAGGGAAGTTTATAGCAATACAATCCTACCTCAAGAAACAAGGAACATCTCAAATAAAGAACCTAACCTTACACCTAATGCAATTAGAGAAAGAAGAACAAAAAATCCCCAAAGTTAGAAGAAGGAAGGAAGTCATAAAGATCAGTTCAGAAATAAATGAAAGAGAAATGAAGGAAACAATAGCAAATATCAATAAAACTAAAAGCTGGTTCTTGGAGAAGATAAATAAAATTGATAAACGATTAGCCAGACTCATCAAGAAAAAAAGGGACAGGACTCAAATCACTAGAATTAGAAACGAAAAAGGAGAAGTAACAACTGACACTGCAGAAATACAAAAGATCATGAGAGATTACTACAAGCAACTGTATGCCAATAAAATGGACAACCTGGAAGAAATGGACAAATTCTTAGAAAAGCACAACCTTCTGAGACTGAAGCAGGAAGAAATACAAAATATGAACAGACCAATCACAAGCACTGAAACAGAAACTGTGATTAAAAATCTTCCAACAGACAAAAGCCCAGGACCAGATGGCTTCACAGTCAAATTCTATCAATCTTTTAGAGCAGAGTTAACACCTATGCTTCTCAAATTCTTCCAAAATATAGCAGAGGGAGGAACACTACCAAACTCATTCTACGAGGCCACCATCACTCTGATACCAACACCAGACAAAGGTGTCACAAAGAAAGAAAACTACAGGCCAATATCACTGATGAAATTATATGCAAAAATCCTCAACAAAGTACTACCAAACAGAATCCAACAGCACATTAAAAGGATCATACACTATGATAAAGTGGGGTTTATCCCAGGAATGCAAGGATTCTTCAATATATGCAAATCCATCATTGTGATACACCATATTAACAAATTGAAGGAGAAAAACATATGATCATCTCAATAGATGCAGAGAAAGGTTTCAACAAAATTCAACACAAATTTATGATAAAAACCCTCAAGAAAGTAGGCATAGAGGGAACTTTCCTCAACATAATAAAGGCCATATATGACAAACACACAGCCAACATCATCCTCAATGGTGAAAAACTGAAACCATTTCCACTAAGATCAGGAACAAGACAAGGATGCGCACTCTCACCACTATTATTCAACATGGTTTTGGAAGGTTCAGCCACAGCAATCAGCGAAGAAAAAGAAATAAAAGGAATCGAAATTGGAAAGAAGAAGTAAAGCTGTCACTGTTTGCAGATGACATTATGCTATATAGAGAATCCTAAACATGCAACCAGAAAACTACTAGAGCTAATCAATGAATTTGCTAAAGTAGTATGATACAAAATTAATGCACAGAAATCTCTGGCATTCTTATACACTAATGATGAAAAATTTGAAAGTGAAATTAAGAAAACATTCCCATTTACCACTGCAAAAAAAAAATATCTAGAAATAAACCTACCTAAGGAGACAAAAGACCTGTATGCAGAAAATTATAAGACACTGATGAAAGAAATTAAAGATGATACAAATAGATGGAGAGATATAACATATTCTTGTATTGAAAGAATCAACATTGTGAAAATGACTATACTACCCAATCTACAGATTCAATGCAATTCCTATCAAACTACCACAGGAATTTTTCACAGAAGTACAAAAAAAACTTTCACAATTTATATGGAAACACAAAAGACCCCAAATAGCCAAAGCAATCTTGAGAAAGAAAAACGGAGCTGGAAGAATCAGGCTCCCTGACTTCAGACTATACTACAAAGCTACAGTAATTAAGATAGTATGGTACTGGCACAAAAACAGAAATATAGATCAATGGAACCGGATAGAAAGCCCAGAGATAAACCCACGCACATATGGTCACTTTATTTTTGATAAAGGTGGCAAGAATAGAGAATGGAGAAAAGACAGCCTCTTCAATAAGTGGTGCTGGGAAAACTGGACAGCTACATGCAAAAGAATGAAATTAGAACGCTCCCTAACACCATACACAAAAATAAACTTAAAATGGATTAAAGACCTAAATGTAAAGCCAGATACTATAACACTCTTAGAGGAAAACATAAACAGAACGCTCTATGACATAAATCACAGCAAGCTCCTTTTTGACCCACCTCCTAGAGAAATGGAAATAAAACCAAAAATAAACAAATGGGACCTAATGAAACTTAAAAGCTTTTGCACAGCAAAGAAAATCATAAATAAGACGAAAAGACAACCCTCAGAATGGGATAAAATATTTGTAAATGAAACAACTGACAAATTGTTAATCTCCAACATTTACAAGCAGTTCATGTAACTCAATATCAGACAGACTAACAATCAAATTGGGCAGAAGACCTAAACAGACATTTATCCAAAGAAGATATACAGATTGACAACAAACACATGAAAGGATGCTCAACATCACTAATAATTAGAGAAATGCAAATCAAAACTACAATGAAGTATCACCTCACACAAGTCAGAATGGCCATCATGAAAAAATCTACAAACAATAAATGCTGGATAGAGTGTGTGGAAAAGGGAACCTTCTTGCATTGTTGGTGGGAATGTAAATTGATACAGCCACTATGGAGAACAGTTTGGAGGTTCCTTAAAAAACAAAAAATACAACTTCCATATGACCCAGCAATCCCACTTCTAGGTATATACCCTGAGAAAAACATAACTCAAAAAGAGTCATGTACCAAAATGTTCATTACACACTATTTACATTAGTCAGGACGTGGAAGCACCCTAAGTGTCCATTGACTGATGAATGGATAAAGATGATTTGGCACATATATACAATGGGATATTACTCAGCCATAAAAAGAAACAAAATTGAGTTATTTGTAGTGAGCTGGATGGACCTAGAATCTGTCATACAGAGTGAAGTATGTCAGAAAGAGAAAAACAAATATCATATGCTAACACATATATATGGAATCTGAAAAAAAAAAAAGGTTTCAAAGAACTTAGGGACAGGACCAGAATAAAGATGCAGAAACAGAGAATGGACTTGAGGACATGGGGAGGGGGAAGGGTAAGCTGGGACAAAGTGAGAGAGTGGCATGGACATATATAAACTACCAAATGTAAAATAGATAGCTAGTGGGAAACAACCACATAGCACATGGAGATCAGCTCGGTGCTTTGTGACCACCTATATGGGTGGGATAGGGAGTGTGGGAGGGAGACCCAAGAGGAAGGTGATTTGGGGATATATGTATATGTATAACTGATTCAATTCATTATAAATTAGAAACTAACACACCATTGTAAAGCTATTATACTCCAATAAAAATGTTAAAAAAACATACTGAGATATCATCTCACACCTATTATGATGGCTATTATCCAAAAGACAAGAGGTAGCAAATGTTGAGAAGGATGTGGAAAAAAGGGAACCTTTATAGATTATTGGTGAGAATATAAAATGATACAACCATTATGGAAAAGAGTATGGTGGTTCCTCAAAAATGATTCATATATCATCACAGCATATGATCCAGCTATCCTACTTCGGGTTATGTATCTGAATGCATTGAATACAGTATCTAGAAGAGATGTCTGCATACTGATGTTCACTGTAGCATTATTCACAATAGCCAAGATATGAAAAAAATCTAAATTTAAATGTCATTCAGTGAATGAATGTATAAAGAAAATGTGAGATAGATGAAAGATAGATAGATACATAGATCGATAGATAAATATATAATGGAATATTAGCTATAAAAAGAAATAAATCTCATTTGTGACAACATGGATTATTCTGGAGGGCAGTATCCTATTTGAAATAAGCTAAAAAAGGAAAGACAAAAACTATATGGTATCACTTATATGTGCAATCTAAAAAAATGCTGATTTCATAAATCAGAGAATAGAATGGTGGTTGCCAGGGCCTGGGGGTAGGGGGAAATGAGATGATGTAGGTCGAAGTGTACACATTTGCAATTTTAAGAATAATTTCTGAAGATCTAAAGTACATTACAGACTTAAAAATACTGTATTGTATACTTGAAAGTTGTTGAGAGTAGATCTTAAGCATTCTCAGCACACACACACACACACACACACACACACACACACACACACAGATGCCTATGTTAACTATGTGAGGTGATAGATGTGTTAATCATCTTGAGTTTGATAATTATTCTATAATGGTTGTGTACATAAAATCATCACGTTGTAGACTTTAAATATATACAATTATATTTGACAATTATTCCTCAATAAATTTAAGAAAAGAGTTACATTAATCCTGAGGCAAGAGAGGCTGTCACTATATTAAGAAAGAATACAAACCTGACTGCAATAGGTTCTGCTCACAAAGATACTGTTTTATATTACTGCTTTACATTATTATGTTTTAGTCCCAACTGTTGTTCGGCCTTTGACTTCCAGAATTTGCCCCCTGTGAACTTGTTTTAAAAATTATGGCCATTATTCAATCACCATATATTGATAACTATACTAGGATGTAGCAGAAGTTTTTTGTTTTTGTTTTAAAATTGGGGTATAGTTGCTTTACAATGTTGTGTTAGTTTCTGCTGTACAACGTAGTGAATTAGCTCTATGTATACATATATCCCCTCCCTCTTGGACCTCCCTCCCATCCCCCCCATCCCACCCATTTAGGTACCACAGAGCACTGAGCTGAGCTCCCTGCATTATATAGTCTATGTATACATATATCCCCTCCCTCTTGGACCTCCCTCCCATCCCCCCCATCCCACCCATTTAGGTACCACAGAGCACTGAGCTGAGCTCCCTGCATTATATAGCATGTTCCCACTAGCTATCTGTTTTACACATGGTAGTGTACATATGTCAATCCCAATGGATGTAGCAGAGGTTTTAAAATATTTGGTTTGGTTTTTTTTTTTTTTTTTTTTTTTTTTGTGGTATGCGGGCCTCTCACTGTTGTGGCCTCTCCCGTTGTGGAGCACAGGCTCCGGACGCGCAGGCTCAGCGGCCATGGCTCATGGGCCTAGCCGCTCCGCGGCATGTGGGATCTTCCCGGACCGGGGCACGAACCCGTATCCCCTACATCGGCAGGCGGACTCCCAACCACTGTGCCACTAGGGAAGCCCTAAAATATTTTTTTCCTGTTCCTTGAGCTAAATAACACTTCCAGGAAGCATGTCACACTCCTTTCCTATATATAAACTTAGAATGGCCGCTGAAATATGTTGGTTGAGAGGGTGGTTCTGGGGTCTGGCCCCACAGGGAAATTTTTTACTCCACTGGCCAGTGTGACCCAAGCTCTGATGTAAAGTTTTTAAGGTTGTGTTTTGCACAAAGGCTCTCAGGCCAAAGGTGAGACTAGGGACAGAAATAATCACTGAGACATCAACCTTGATGTAAGACTGAGTTAGCAAAGAGGAAAGTGTGAATTTTAGTAATTAAGTGAGGGGACACTTTTTCAAATTTGAACAAGGCACTATACCTACTAGTAGTGCTCCTGAGGGTGGCCTTGGACAAGTGACTTAGCCTCTCTGTGCCTCAGTTTCCTCGTTTGTAAAATGGAGTTGTGAGGAATAAATGAATTAGTATACATATAAAATGCTTTAAACTACCTATTAGTAAAACACCCACCGTTGGTTGGTTGATTCCTCAGCTCTCTCTCTCAGTTTCCCAGCAACCTTAGAGCTAGCAGTAGCCTGTTGACAATTTCCCCCAGTGTGCTGTAAGGGAAAGTCACTGGGTTCTTGGGCACTCTCTTTAAAATGGATAGGCTTGCCTGACATGCTCCTCCCTTTGTCCCTTACCTTCTTCCTGCCTGGGATGGGCATCTGATGCCTGGAGGTACAGCATGTATTTTGTGGCCTAGTAGATGAAAGCCCTATGCTAAGGTTTGCAGATGGGAAAATAGAAGGAGCCCATTGCCTTTAATGAAATCACTGAGACACAGAACCATTCCTGGGAGGCCTGATCCTAGAAATCTTAATCCGTGAAGCAGATTACTTAGCTCATATAGGTTGCATATTACAAACAGTTACACCTTATGTATTTCAGTCACATTAGTGAAATTTGCAGTTATTTGCAGCTGAATGTATTGATGACAGGTACAGTTAAACTGATAATTATTATTGCTATTATTATTTTCTGTGAGAAAAAGGAAAACAATATCCTGTGTAAGTAACCTCTAGAAATTGAGGGAAGAAATCTGCTTTTCTGGTTACATTTACTTTACAGATAAAGAGACTCAATAGGTTAAAATGCCCAGATTTCACAATTTTTTACCAGTAAAGACAGAATCCACACCATATACCTGCAAGCAAATTTGTTGCTTTTCTACAATTGCATGCTGTGGCCAAGTTTCCATCCAACCACTGTACTTTAAAATTACCATGCTATTCTCTTAAATTTAAAACTAATTTTTTTATTTCACCCAGTGTGTTGAGAAGCAGTTGAACCTTGAAAGTATCATGTCATATATTAAGCACATATTCTAGTTATATAGCTTCTCTATATTTAATCCGGGATCATTCTAATGATTTATGCAATAAGTTAAAACTATTGAAGAGTGTAGGGCCAAACTCTGAGTCTTGAGACATACAAGCAGATGATAACCTCGTTAAATTGTAACTCACATTCAAAGATTTTCCCCCAACCAGATATCAACTGATTATTCATCATTTGTTTACTACTGTTATTAGAATAATAATAACAAAGGTTCTCTTTAAACACTTTCAAAGGGTCATGCACTTGTTAAAACTGCTTTAAATGTATTTTAAAATTTGATCTTCACAGAAACCCATGAAGTGGACCTTATCATTATTTTTTTTTCTGAGAAAAGCTAACACCAAGAAAACGTTTTAATTAAACTACAGAAACAATGGTTATAGTACAGAATATTCAAGAGCAGAAAGATACACCATGTTATAAGTACTTACAAAGTTACAAACCATTTGTTTCCTTAACATTTTCCACATTTTAAGTTCATACATGAAGATGATCGGATTTACCATTTTTGAAGGGGGAGAGGAAGAAAAAAAAAAGGTGTATTTATCACCGCTAGATGTGCTCACTGTATGCTCCGTTATTTATATGCAAGGCCCGGGTGACTGGAAGTGCAGTTGTCAGGCATTTTAATAAACTGGACAGCCATTTGTTTCTGCACGACAAGGCATCTTTACACAGGAGCAATCAGGAGAAAACAGGAAACAGCCAAGCACCCTGCACTGCATCACGCCACCTTAACAGCTAACCAGCATTACTCAACTGCTACACAACTGTGCCTAGTGCACAAAAATACATAAGAGAAGAGATTAGAATTGTGTTTGGTAAACAATCCTTTAAAAAAAAATCAAGTCTTTTCACCTGAAAAGTCTTTATACAAAGTTGGGTTCAGTTTACCATTTAGACCTGAAGGTAAATAACATATACAAACAATTTACACCAACTTTTGTAAGTTTTTAATTTTAAGATATGAAGGCAATGTTGAGTCAATCTCTTGACAGCTTTAGGCTGTGTGTAATGGCTGCACACGTTTCCTTAAGTCAGGAGGCCACAAATGAGGTTACCAATCTGTTTAATTTCAAACAAAAAAAGTCAGCACTATATAAACAAAAAGGAAATTTTACCTCAAATATCCAAGCCAATAATGAAATCTGAAGTCGTTCACCTCACTAAATTACAAGAAATTTGAATAACAGCAACAAAACGGCACATAAAATGAGTTTGCCACCTGAGGCAAAGCTTAAAACAAGTAAAAAGTTAGACAAAATGTTACAAAATAACCTTTTCAATAGCCAGTTGCTTGTTCCAAGGACTCTTCAGTGGACTGAGTACTACTGAGTACGTGGGTCCTTTTTCCCCAAGTCTTCCTTTTATGTTGCTTGTCGGCACATCATTTGCTTAAGAGGACACCGCTCCTTCCTCTTCAGAAGACTTGGGAGGACTCTTGGATCGCGACCTGGACTTGGATTCCCTCTTGGACACGGGTGGAGGACTCCTGAACCTAGACCTGGACCTGGACTGCGAGCGAGATCTGGAGACAGACGAGGACTTCGACTTGGACCTTCGCGCCAATCTGGACTTGGCAGTTGATCGCGATCTTGAGCGAGACTTGGAGGGGCTGTAGCGAGATCTACTCCGGGACCTGGACCGGCTCCGACTCTGGGATCGGCTGTAGCGACGCTGCCTAGGGCTGCGGCTCCGACGTCCGTAGACACCGTCCCCGTACCTACGGGGCGGGGGTCCCCAGCAGCTATGGTTTCGAGTCCGGGGGGCGGCCGTAGCACGCCATCTGCACCCGCAACTCGCAGCCGTCCAGCACGGCCCCGTCCATGGCGTCCTCAGCGTCGCGCTTGTTGTGGAAGCGGACGAAGGCAAAGCCACAAGACTCCTTGGTGTAGCGGTCCCCTGGGATATACACATCACCGACGCGTGCATACTTCTCGAACACGCGCCTCAGGGTGTCTGGCGAGGTGCGGTAGGTCAGGTTGTCCACCTTGAGAGAGGTCATGCCCTCCACATCGGGAGGCGGGCGGCCGTAACTCGTCGCTCTGAAGAGTCGGGCCGGGGCCCGTGACTGCGCGCCGATGGACTAACGCCCTGGCGGGCTCGCGTGCTCGGCTGCGGCGGCGGTTTCATCAGACTAGCTCGGCTCGACGCCGCCCCTCTCCCCGGCGGTTGGTTTCCGCGTGGAAACGTTTGAAAAGGCCTGACTAGGAAAACTGAAAAAGAGCTCAACACGCGACTCCACCAGAGAAGCAACTCTATCATTATTTTTATTTGAGAAAATAGAGGGATGGAGACAGTAGATATAGATCCCTAGGTAAGCAGTGAACTAGGTTATAAGGCCTGCATGCTTTGAATAGTTCTCAATATCTATATAAGGAAACATATTACACTGGAAGAGACCACATGATACTACATCTCTTTCTGATTGACTTCTTTCATCAGGGAGGCCTCCTGAGATGACACTAATATGCAATCCCTTGGACCTGGGCCAGGGGGTTCTTTTCTACATGTAGGACATACGGTGCCAAAGTTCTTATATCAGATATGAGGAGGGCTTAGGGAAGCCATGTCCAAATCATATCTTGAAGAAAAATGATCTTCACCATCACTCTAGCATCAGCAGAGTATGCATGGAGCTTCTGTGGATCTGATTCACATGCTACTACCACTACATCTGCACACTCCCTTGTCTCTGCCTTCCTGTTTCTATGGATGTCCTTTCATGCTTCTAACAGGGCATCAGTTCAGCATCTCTCCCCATTTTCTTTCTCTCTTTTTTAACAGATTTATTGAATAATAATTCATACCATACAGTCCATCTATTTAAATTATATAATTCAATGTTTTTTATTATGCTTACAGATGTATGCAACCATCATCAAAATTTTAGAATGTCATCTCAAAAAGAAAGAGAGCCATATCTTATAGCTATATCTCCCCATCTCACAGCCTCCTAGCCCACAGCAATCACTAATCTACTTTCTGTGTGCATTTGCCTATTCTGGACATTTTATATAAAAGGAATCATATAGTATAGTGTGTCATTTTGGTATCAGGGTATTACTGGCCTTAAAATGATTTGGGAAGTATTCCTTCTTCTACTGTTTTGGAAGAATTTGTAAAGCATTGGTATTAACCAGTGAAGCCTCCTGGGTCTGAGCATTTCTTAGTGAGTAGTTTTTTTTTTATACTAATTCAATATCTGTATGTTATATGTTGTGATCTTTAATTTTACATGTCAACTTGACTGGGCCATGGGATGCCCAGATATTTGGTCAAAAATTATTCTGGTTGTTTCTATGAGGGTGTTATTGAATGAGATTAAGATTTAAATCAGTAAACTAAGTAAAGCAGATTACCCTTCTTAATGTGAGTGGCCTGATCCAATCATTTGAACGCCTGAACAGAACAAAAAGGCTGACTCTCCTCTAAGAGAACACTTTCTGCCTGACAGCCTTCAAACTGGAACACTGGTTTTTTTTTGGTTTTTTTCCTAGCCTTCGACCTAAACTGAAAAATGGATTTTTCACAGGGCAGTAGCCTGCCAGACTTTGGATGGGAATTATACCAACTGCACACTTAGACTGGACCTAAACCATCAGCTCTCCTGGGTTTCCAGCCTGCCGACTCACTCTTCAGATCTTGGGACTAGCCAGCATTCAAAATCATGTGAGAGAGTTTTTCATTATAATTCTCTCATCTATCTATCTATCTATCTATCTATCTATCTATCTATCTATCTATCCATCTATCATCTATCTGTATCTATCATCTATCTATGTATCTATCTATAATTTCTCAATTGCACATAGAACTTATCTGTTATATATAGATATACATATTTTGTAAGGTGGCTCAGCTATGAATACATGCTGTCAGTTTTTGTTTATATGGAAATGTCTTTATTTCACCTTCATATTTGAAGGACAGTTTTGTTGGTTATAGGATTAATGTTTTTGTTGTAGTTGTTGTTGTATAACACATTGAATATGTTATCCCACTGCCTTCTACTTTGCCTTGCACTTTGGTTTTGATGAGAAGTCAGCTGCCAGTTTTATTAGAGCTGCCTGTGAGTGATGAGTCATTTTGCTCTCTCTGCTTTCAGGATTTTCTCCTTGCTTTTGGCTTTCAGCATTTTTATGGTGATGTCTCTGTTTATGTATCCATTATATTTATTCTACTTAGAGTTTATTGAGTTTACCATAAGAGGTAATTGTTTTTCTTACAATTTGAGAACATTTTGACTGTTATTTAATTGAATATTTCTTTCTATTCCTTTCACTCACTCCTCTCTTTTTGGAACTCTCAGTATAGGGATGTGGTCATATTTGTTTGCATTCCACATTTCTCTGACACTCTGTTCATTTTTCCTATAATTTTCCATTTCTTTGGATTGACTAGTCTATTGTTCAATCAGCAAGTCTGCTAATTCTTTCTTATGTCAGTTCAAATGTGCTGTTGAGCCACTCTAACGAAATTTTCATTTCAGTTTTTATACTTTTCAACTCCAGAGTATCCATTTGCTTCTTTCTTATAGTGTCTATATCTTTATACTCTCTATGTGATATGACATTGCCTTCATACCTTCCATTACTTCTTTTTTTAAACATCTTTATTGGAGTATAATTGCTTTACAAAGGTGTGTCACTTTCTACTTTATAATAAAGTGAATCAGCTATACACACACATATATCACCATATATCCTACCTCTTGCTTCTCCCTCCCACCCTCCATATCCCACCCATCTAGGTGGTGACAAAGCACCAAGCTGATCTCCCTGTGCTATGCGGCTGCTTCAGATTAGCTATCTATTTTACATTTGGTAATGTATATATATCCATGCCACTCTCTCACTTCGTCCCACCTTACCCTTGCCCCTCCCTGTGTGCTCAAGTCCATTCTCTACGTCTGTCTTTATTCCTGTCCTGTCCCTAGGTTCTTCAGAAACATTTTTTTAAGATTCCATATATATGTGTTAGCATACAGTATTTGATTTTCTCTTTCAAACGTACTCACCTCTGTATGACAGACTCTAGTTCCATCCACCTCACTACAAATAACTCAATTTCATTTCTTTTCATGGCTGAGTAATATTCCATTGTATATTTGTGCCACAACTTCTTTATCTAGTCATCTGTCGATGGACACTTAAGTTGCTTCCTTGTCCTGGCTATTGTAAATAGAGCAGCAATGAACACTGTGGTACATGACTCTTTGAATTATGGTTTTCTAAGGGTATATGACCAGTAGTGGGATTGCTGGGTCATGTGGTAGTTTTATTTTTAGCTTTTTAAGGAAGCTACAAACTGTTCTCCATAGTGGCTGTATCAATTTACATTCCCAACCACAATGCAAGAGGGTTCCCTTTTCTACACACTCTCCCCAGAATTTACTGTTTGTAGATTTTTGATGATGGCCATTATGACCAGTGTGAGGAGATACCTCATTGCACTTTTGATTTGCATTTCTCTAATGATTAGTGATGTTGAGCATCTTTTCATGTGTTTGTTGGTGATCTGTATATCTTCTTTGGAGAAATGTCTATTTAGGTCTTCTGCCAATTTTTTTGTTTGATTGATATTGAGGTGCATAGGCTGCTTGTAAATTTTGGAGATTAATCATTTGTCAGTTATCTCGTTTGCAAATATTTTATCCCATTCTGAGGGTTGTCTTTTCATCTTATTTATGGTTTCCTTTGCTGTGCAAAAGCTTTTAAGTTTCATTAGGTCCCATTTGTTGATTTTTGGTTTTATTTCCATTTCTCTAGGAGGTGGGTCAAAAAGGATCTTGCTGTGACTTATGTCATAGAGTGCTCTGCCTGTGTTTTCCTCTAAGAGTTTTATAGTGTCTGGCCTTACATTTAGGTCTTTAAGTGACCATATGTGTGTAGGTTTATCTCTGGTCTTTCTATCCTGTTCCATTGATCTATATTTCTGTTTTTGTGCCAGTTCCATACTGTCTTAATTATTGTAGCTTTGTAGTATAGTCTGAAATCTGGGATCCTGATTCCACCAGCTCTGTTTTTCTTTTTCAAGATTGCTTTGGCTCTTCGGGGTCTTTTGCATTTCCATACAAATTGTGAAAGTTTTTGTCCTAATTCTGTGAAAAAAAAGCCATTGGTAGTTTTATAGGGATTGCATTGAATCTGTAGATTGCTTTGGGTAGTATAGTCATTTTCACAATGTTGATTCTTCCAATCCAAGGACATGGTATATTTCTCCATCTGTTTGTATCATCTTTAATTTTTTTCAACAGTGTCAGAGTTTTCTGCATACAAGTTTTTGTCTCCTTAGATAGGTTTTTTCCTAGGTATTTTATTCTTTTTGTTTATCATTGGGAGTGTTTCCTTAATTTCTCTTTCAGATTTTTCATCTATAGTATATAGGAATGCAAGAGATTTCAGTGCATTAATTTTGTATCCTGCTACTTTACCAAATTGTGTGATTAGCTCTAGTAGTTTTCTGGTTGCATGTTTAGGATTCCCTATATAGCATAATGTCATCTGCAAACAGTGACAGCTTTACTTCTTTTCTGATTTGGATTCCTTTTATTTCTTTTTCTTCTCTGATTGCTGTGGCTAAAACTTCCAATGCTATGTTGAATAATAGTGGTGAGAGTGGACAACCTCGTCTTGTTCCTGATCTTAGATGAAACGGTTTCAGTTTTTCACCATTGAGAATGATGTTGGCTGTGGGTTTGTCATATATGGCTTCTTTATGTTTAGGTAAGTTCACTCTATGCCTACTCTCTGGAAGGTTTTTATCACAAATGAGTGTTGAATTTTGTTGAAAGCTTTTTCTGCATCTGTTGAGATGATCATATGATTTTTCACCTTCAATTTGTTAATATGGTTTATCACATTGATTGATTTGCATAGATTGAAGAATCCTTGCATTCCTGGGAGAAACCCCACTTGATCATGGTGTATGATCCTTTTAATGTGCTGTTGGATTCTGTTTGCTAGTATTTTGTTGAGTATTTTTGCATCTATGTTCATCAGTGATATTGGCCTGTAGTTTTCTTTCTTTGTGACATCTTTGTCTGGTTTTGGTATCAGGGTGATGGTAACCTTATAGAATGAATTTGGGAGGTTCCACCTTCTGCTATATTTTAGAAGGGTTTTAGAAGGATAGGTCTTAGCTCTTCTCTAAATGTTTGATAGAATTAGCCTCTGAAGCCATCTGGTCTTGAGAATTTGTTTGTTGGAAGATTTTTAATCAGAGTCGCAGTTTCAGTGCTTGTGATTTGTCTGTTTATATTTTCTAATTGTCCCTGGTTCAGTCTTGGAAGGTTGTGCTTTTCTAAGATTTGTCCATTTCTTCCAAGTTGTCCATTTTATTGGCATATAGTTGCTTGTAGTAATCTCTCATGATCCTTTGTATTTCTGCAGTGTCAGTTGTTACTTCTCCTTTTTCGTTTCTAATTCTAGTGATTTGAGTCTTGTCCCTTTTTTTTTTTGATGAGTCTGGCTAATCATTTATCAATTTTATTTATCTTCTCCAAGAACCAGCTTTTAGTTTTATTGATATTTGCTATTGTTTCCTTCATATCTTTTTCATTTATTTCTGATCTGATCTTTATGATTTCTTTTCTTCTTCTAACTTTGTGGGTTTTTTGTTCTTCTTTCACTAATTGCTTTAGGTGTAAGGTTAGGTTGTTTATTTGAGATGTTTCTTGAGGTAGGATTGTATTGCTATAAACTTCCCTCATAGAACTGCTTTTGCTGCATTCCATAGGTTTTGAATCATCATGTTTTCATTGTCATTTGTTTCTAGGTAATTTTTGATTTCCTGTTAGATTTCTTCAGTGATCACCTGGTTATTTAGTAGCATATTGTTTAGCCTCCATGTGTTTTTATTTTTTACAGATTGTTTTTCCTGTAATTGATATCTAGTTTCATAGGGTTGTGGTTTCAAAAGATATTTGATATAATTTCTATTTTCTTAAATTTACCAAGGCTTGATTTGTGATCCAAGATATGATCTATCCTGGAGAATGTTCCATGAACCCTTGATAAGAAAGTGTATTCTGTTGTTTTATATTTAATGTCCTATAAATATCAATTACATCCAACTTGTTTAATGTATCTTTTTTTTTTTTTTTTTTTTTTTTTTTTTCAGTACGCAGGCCTCTCACCGCTGCGGCCTCTCCCGTCGCGGGGCACAGGCTCCGGACACGCAGGCTCAGCGGCCATGGCTTACGGGCCCAGCCGCTCCGCAGCATGTGGGATCCTCCCGGA
>NC_041232.1:58406996-58444448 GCF_002837175.3 Physeter macrocephalus | reverse complement strand
GTATATTGAAGAATCCTTGCATTCCTGGGATAAACCCCACTTGATCATGGTGTATGATCCTTTTAATGTGCTGTTGGATTCTGTTTGCTAGTATTTTGTTGAGTATTTTTGCATCTATGTTCATCAGTGATATTGGCCTGTAGTTTTCTTTCTTTGTGACATCTTTGTCTGGTTTTGGTATCAGGGTGATGGTAACCTTATAGAATGAATTTGGGAGGTTCCACCTTCTGCTATATTTTAGAAGGGTTTTAGAAGGATAGGTCTTAGCTCTTCTCTAAATGTTTGATAGAATTAGCCTCTGAAGCCATCTGGTCTTGAGAATTTGTTTGTTGGAAGATTTTTAATCAGAGTCGCAGTTTCAGTGCTTGTGATTTGTCTGTTTATATTTTCTAATTGTCCCTGGTTCAGTCTTGGAAGGTTGTGCTTTTCTAAGATTTGTCCATTTCTTCCAAGTTGTCCATTTTATTGGCATATAGTTGCTTGTAGTAATCTCTCATGATCCTTTGTATTTCTGCAGTGTCAGTTGTTACTTCTCCTTTTTCGTTTCTAATTCTAGTGATTTGAGTCTTGTCCCTTTTTTTTTTGGATGAGTCTGGCTAATCATTTATCAATTTTATTTATCTTCTCCAAGAACCAGCTTTTAGTTTTATTGATATTTGCTATTGTTTCCTTCATATCTTTTTCATTTATTTCTGATCTGATCTTTATGATTTCTTTTCTTCTTCTAACTTTGTGGGTTTTTTGTTCTTCTTTCACTAATTGCTTTAGGTGTAAGGTTAGGTTGTTTATTTGAGATGTTTCTTGAGGTAGGATTGTATTGCTATAAACTTCCCTCATAGAACTGCCTTTGCTGCATTCCATAGGTTTTGAATCATCATGTTTTCATTGTCATTTGTTTCTAGGTAATTTTTGATTTCCTGTTAGATTTCTTCAGTGATCACCTGGTTATTTAGTAGCATATTGTTTAGCCTCCATGTGTTTTTATTTTTTACAGATTGTTTTTCCTGTAATTGATATCTAGTTTCATAGGGTTGTGGTTTCAAAAGATATTTGATATAATTTCTATTTTCTTAAATTTACCAAGGCTTGATTTGTGATCCAAGATATGATCTATCCTGGAGAATGTTCCATGAACCCTTGATAAGAAAGTGTATTCTGTTGTTTTATATTTAATGTCCTATAAATATCAATTACATCCAACTTGTTTAATGTATCTTTTTTTTTTTTTTTTTTTTTTTTTTTTGCAGTACGCAGTGTATCATTTAAAGCTTGTGTTTTCTTATTTATTTTCATTTTGGATATTCTGTCCATTGGTGAGAGTGGGCTGTTGAAGAAGTCCCCTACTATGATTGTGTTACTGTCGATTTCCTCTTTTATGGCTGTTAGCCTTTCCCTTTTGTTTTGAGGTGCTCTTATGTTGGGTGCATAAATATTTACAATTGTTATATCTTCTTCTTGGATCAATCCCTTGATCATTATGCAGTGTTCTTCTTTGTCTCTTGTAATAGTCTTTATGTTAAAGTCTATTTGTCTGACATGAGAATTGCTACTCCCACTTTCTTTTGATTTCCTTTTGCATGGAATATCTTTTTCCATCCCCTCACTTTCAGTCTGTATGTGTCCTTAGGTCTGAAATAGGCCACTTGTACACAGCATATATACAAGTCTAGTTTTTGTATCCATTCATCCAGTCTCTGTCTTTTGATTGGAGAAATTAATCCATTTTCATTTAAGGTAATTTTGATATGTATGTTCCTGTTACTGTTTTCTTTATTGTTTTGGGTTTGTTATTGTAGGCCTTTTCCTTCTCTTGTGTTTCCTGCCTAGAGGAGTCTCTTTAGCATCTGTTGTAAAGCTGGTTTAGTGGTGCTGAATTCTCTTAGCTTTTGCTTCTCTAAAGGTTTTAATTTCTCCATCAAATCTGAAAGAGATCCTTGCTGGATAGAGTAATCTTGGTTGTAGGTTTTTCCCTTTCATCACTTTAAATATGTCTTGCTACTCCCTTCTGGCTTGCAGAGTTTCTGCTGAAACTTCAGCTGTTAACCATGTGGGGATTCTCTTGTGTGTTATTTATTGTTTTTCCCTTGTTGCTTATAATATTTTTTCTTTGTATTAATTTTTGATATTTTGATTAATATGTGTCTTGGCATGTTTCTCCTTGTAATTATCCTGTATTGGACTCTCTGTACTTCCCGGACTTGATTGACTATTTCCTTTCCCATATTAGGGAAGTTTTTCAACTATAATCTCTTCAAGTATATTCTCCATTCCTTTCTTTTTCTCACTTCTCTGGGAGCCCTATAATTTGTATGTTAGTGTGTTTAATGTTGTCTCAGAGGTCTCTCAGACTGTCCTTAATTCTTTTTATTATTATTTTCTTTATTCTGCTGTTTGGTAGTTATGTCTACTATTTTATCTTCCAGGTCACTTATCCGTTCTTTTGCCTCAGTTATTCTGCTATTGATTCCTTCTAGAGAATTTTTAACTTCATTTATTTTTTTTTTCATTATTGTTTGTTTGCTCTTTAGTTCTTCTAGGTCCTTGTTAAACATTTCTTATATTTTCTCCATTCTGTTTCCAAGTTTTTGGATATCTTTACTATCATTACTATGAATTCTTTTTCAGATAGACTGCCTATTTCCTCTTCATTTGTTTAGTCTGATGGATTTTTACCTTGCTCCTTCATCTGCTGTGTGTTTCTGTCTTCTCATTTTGCTTAACTTACTGTGTTTGGGATCTCCTTTCAACAGGTTTCAGGTTTGTAGGTCCCGTTGTTTTTGGTGTCTGCCTCCAGTGTGTAAGATTGGTTCAGTAAGTTCTGTAGGCTTCCTGATGGAGGGGCCTTGTGCCTGTGCTCTGATGAATGAGGCTGTATCTTGTCTTTCTGGTGGCAGGACCGCATCCAGTGGTGTGTTTTGTGGTGCCTGTTACCTTATTATGATTTTACACAGCCTCTCTGCTAATGAGTGTGGTGGTCTTCCTGTCTCGTTATTTGTTTGGCATAGGGTGTACAGCACTGTATCTTGCTGGTCGTTGGGTGCAGCTGGGTCTTAGCATTGAGATGGAGATCTCTGGGACAGTTTTCGCCATTTGATACTATGTGGAGCTGGGAGGTCTCTGGTGGACCAGTGTCCTGAACTCAGCTCTCCCACCTCAGAGGCACAGTCCTGACAGCCAGCCAGAACATCAAGAGCCTCTCAACCACACGGCTTAGAAGAAAACAGAGAAAAAAAAAGAAAGAAGAAATAAATAAAATAAAATAAAGTTATTAGACAATTTTTTTAATTCTTAAAAATAAAAAATTAAAAAGTAATAAAAAAGGAAAAAAAAGAAACAAAGAACAGAGAGAACAACCAAACCAAAAACTAATCCACCAATTATAACCAGCATTAAGAACTGTACTAAAAAAAAAAACAAAAACGGACAGACAGAACCCTAGGACAAATGGTAAGTTTGTGTGACAAACTCACACAAAGAAGCATACACATACACACTCACAAAAAGAGAAAAAGTAAAAATATATGTATATCTATATATGAATAAGAAAAAGGAAGGGAACAACCAAATCAGTTAACAAATCTACCAATGATAATAAACTCTAAATACTAAACTAAGATAAACATAAAACCAGAAACAAATTAGATGCAGAAAGCAAACCCCAAGTCTACATGTGCTCCCAAAGTCTACCACCTCAATTTTGGGGTGACGTTTTGTCTATTCAGGTATTCCAGAGTTGCAGGGTACATATAGTTGATTGTGGAGATTTAATCCACTGCTCCTGAAGCTGCTGGGAGAAATTTTCCATCCTCTTCCTTGTTCACACAACTCCTGGGGTTCAGATTTGGATTTGAACATGCCTCTGTGTGTAGGTCACCTGAGGGTGTCTGTTCTTTGCTCAGACAGGACAGGGTTAAAGTAGCAGGTGATTAGGGGGCTCTGGCTCACTCAGGTCGGGGGAAGGGACGGGTACAGAATGTGGGGTGAGCCTGTGGCGGCAGAGGCTGGCGTGACATTGCAATAACCTGAGGCGTGCCATGTGTTCTCCCAGGGAAGTTTTCCCTGGATCATGGGAACCTGGCAGTGGTGGTCTGCACAGGCTCCCTGGAGGGGTGGTGTGGATAGTGACCTATGTTTGCACACAAGCTTCTTGGTGGCTACAGCAGCAGTCTTAGCATTTCATGCCCGTGTCTGCACTGATAGCCATGGCTTGTGCCCTTCTCTGGAGCTCATTTAGGCGGTGCTGTGAATCCCCTCTCCTCACGCACCCCAAAACAATGGTCTCTTGCCTCTTAGGCAGTTCCAGACTTTTTCCTGGACTCCCTCCTGGCTAGCCATGGCACACTTGCCCCTTTCAGGCAGTGTTCACACAGCCAACCCCAGTCCTCTCCCTGGGATTTCACCTCCAAAGCTCAAGCCTCAACTCCCAGCCCCCACTGCCCTGGCAGGTGAGCAGATTATCCTCTCAGGCTGGTGAGTGTTGATCACCAGTGATCTTCTCTGCAGGAATCTCTCCACTTTGCCCTCTGCATACCTGTTGCTGCACTCTCCTCCGTGGATCCCAAGCTTCTCCCCACCACCCCCTGTCTCCACCAGTGAAGTGGCTTCCTAGTGTGTGGAAACTTTTCCGCCTTCACAGCTCCCTCCCAGAGATGCAGGTCCTGTCCCTATTCTTTCATCTCTGTTTTTTCTTTTGGCCTACTCAGGTACGTGGGGAGTTTCTTGCCTTTTGGGAAGTCTGAAGTTCTGCCAGCGCTCAGTAGGTATTCTGTAGGAGTTGTTCCACATGTACATGTATTTCTGATATATTTGTGAGGAGGATGATGATCTCCACTTCTTACTCCCTGGTCATCTTATGGTCTCCCCTTTACTTCTTTAACCATGGTTTCCTTTAGCTCTTTAAACATATTTATAGTGTCTACTTTGATGTCTCTTCCTGTTTAATCAAACATCTGGTCCCTCTCATAGGCAGTTTCCATTGCTTACTTTTTTCCAGTGTATGGGTCATAGTTTTCTGTTTGTTTGGATATTATATAATTTTTTGTTAAGAACTTGACATTTTAGATAACATATTGTAGCAACTGGGTACTAGAATTCCCATTCAAGATTTGTTATTTGCTTGTTTATTTGTTTAATGACTGGATGGGAAATATTTTAGTTTTTTATCTTAGTTATTTGTCTCTCCCACTAGAATACATGCTATCTGAGGGCTAGGCTTTCTATCTTACTTTTCTTTATTGCTGCCAACTCAGTATATAAAAGAGGGCTTGGCATATTATAGACACCACATTGAGATTGGCTGAATGACTATTGAATACTAGGGAAGCTATAATATGTGAATCCTAGAGAATGGACCCAGTTCTCATAGCTGAAATTTAGAATGTTCTTAGAGTTAAATTTATGAGTGAATTTGGCCCTTTTATGCCCTGCCAGACATCTATTGAGAGTTCTTTTCTTCTTTTCCTTTTTGTCTTTCTTCTCTTTGCATCTCCCCCCACCTTCCCTTTTTAAATTTACTGATTTTTATTTTCTCATTTTACATGCTACTTTCCTTAACATTGGTTTCTAGAATTTTATCTAGAAAAACTTCCTCCTACTTCCTATTGAATCACATATTCAAAAATTTAGGAACACTTCTTTTTATAATCTCTTCCTGAATCTTAAAAAAATAATTCCATCCTTTGCCAAGACCTCTAGAAAAGAAAAGTATCCTAATGGAAGGTATGATTTTCAAGAGACATCAGAAATGTGTAGCTTAGGTAGATTAATGAAACCTGACAGGGTCTTTGTCACATTTCAAATTTATTTTCTAGAAAAAAATTATTTCAATTATCTATGTCAGCAGAAAGTTACCAGCCATCATGATGCTGGTTTTAATTGGGTTTATTTTAATAATACTTTCCTCCTAAGAGCTAACACAATAAAACAGGGAGAGATAATAAGATTTTGATTGACGGACAGAAAGAAGAGTAAATTTTAAATAAGTAACCACAGTTGGTAAGGATGGTTGAGTGGAATCTCTGCAGTTAGGGCTTTGAGCTGGACTAATGGTTGCACAGGTGAATGGTCTCTTGGGGCACACAGGACATCAACTGTGAGAAGAAAGTTGAAATAGAAGGGGAGAAGGACCAAAAAGAAACTCTGCTAATTGTACAGTTCCAACAAGAGTCATCACTCGTCTGTGCATTCTCATAGAAAGTGTTTTTCCCACAACACCCAGAGGGGTCATTGCAAAGTCAGGGCTAAATCACTTAATTATAATCTTTTACTTGTCATGCAGTTTACACACTCATACAGTAATTGTGTGAAGGTTCCTATGGCATATTCACAAATGGTGAAATAATAGGCAGTAAAATAATAAACTATAAACTCTCTCTTTGTCACATCATTGCATTGTTTATCACATCTGTTGTTTTTCTCCCGAATAGTATGAAGATCAATTATTCATGACAGAATTATAGCAGTTTCATAATCATATCACTTGGAGATGAAATCACGCTGTGCATTGAGTTGCCATAAACTGTGCATCACTAGAGTAATAAGTCACTGTTAAGTACCCACCTGCTCTGGGCATTTCTTTTCATCTTATTTGTCCAGACTTATAAAAATTACTGAAGAAGAATTCTGCAATAGTCACTAAAGCACATTATAGTACTAGTTACTGTGCCATCCTTAATAAATGACCCCACTGCTACGTTCCACCAAATAAATATAAAGTAATGGATACTGGAGAAAGAGAGAGGGAAACTGAAACTGGAAACACTTGGAAATATTTTTATTTTTTAAAGGTGTAAATGCCATTTAATTATCCCTTTCTCAATTGATTGGTCAGGTATAAGATGGAGGTGGGGGAGAGGTCAGAACTTCATCTCTGAAGAAGCAGTGACTAGCTCAAGTTCACAGTTGATGGGTGTCTAATGTGCCAGAGGAAATAAATCTGATTTAGGGGAAGACAATGAGGTCTGATAGAGTTCAGGATAATTCTTCAGGGATCAGGAGAATCATCCTCACTGCTAAATTAAATTGAGGTCAGAAACAACCCTAGTGATGAGGGGTAAAATACCTTATTCTGAGGGAATAAGCTTGAGACATTTTAAAATTTCTTTTTCTTTATGTTTCCCTTATTCATTTGGTATCAAAGCTGACATTTCCAAAACTGACCATAGTAATTATTTAAGCATTTTTTCCTAACATTTTTTAAAGTTAATCTTGGGTTTGTATTTGCAGCCATTTTTTAAGTGAATCTTTTGAAATCAACATCAAGTTTGAAGGTTAAAATTTCTTCTTTATGCTATGGCCTTATTTCTGGGATTCCTGGTACTTGAAAGAGTCAGTGCATCAGGGAAGGGTTTGGTCTTAGGTAAAATGTAAAGTTGACAAAGTTGTTTTTGTATTCTTTCTACCTTGCTCATAGTATGTTTCTTGGGAACCCAGACCCCTTCTTTCCACAATCAAAACTTATCTCCAGACACTTTTGTTTCTACTAAGGTCTAAAAATACAATTACAGAATTTCAAAATTATAGGGTATCATAAGGCCCATCATTTCACGATTTCATAACTTACAGTAACATAGTTACTTTTCTTCCCAGCATTTGTAGTTACATATCTAAGTAATAAAACTCTGATAATGAAATTTTCAGTTCATGAGAACTGGGGGAGGGTTATTCTTTACATAGGGCTTCCTGAAGCATTTTCAATAATACCACAGAGGAGATAACCTGCTGACAAGTAGGATTGATGAGGGTTTTGAGTTTCAACATCTCTCAGCTTCAAATTATTAAAAAAATTTACTATCAGATCCTCAGTTTCTGGATTTTGTTTTTCACTAATTGAGAGTCATTCCTCTAGGGATTCTTTCTCTGAGATTTAGGAGAAATTTTCATACCATTTCCCATCCTGCAACATGTTATAAGCTCAGTGATATACCTTTAAGAGTGCTTATTTACAGGATAAAACAAAAATCTCATTTAAAATTGAGTCAAAAAATACCTAGGAATAAACTTAACCAAAGAGGTGAAAGACTTATACACTGAAAACTATAAAATATTGATAAAGTAAATTGAAGATGATTCAAAGATATGGAAAAAATATTCCATTCTCTTGGATTGTAAGAATTAATATTGCTAAAATGGCCATAATATCCAAAGGAATTTACATAGTTAATGTGATCCCTACCAAAATACCTATGACATTTTTCACAGCAGTAGAACAAATAGTCCTAAAATTTATGTGGAACAACAAAAGGCCCAGAATTGCCAAAGCAATACTTAGGAAAAAGAACAAAACTGGAGGCATAACCCTTCCAGACTTCAGACAACATTACAAAGCTACAGTAATCAAAACACAATTGTATTGGCACAAAAACTGACATGTAGATCAATGGAATAGAATAGAAAGCCCAGAAATAAACCCATACACCTAAGGTCAATTAATCTTTGACAAAGAAAGCAAGAATATACAATGGAGAAAAGACAGTCTCTTCAAGAAGGTGGCTTTGGGAAAGCTGGACAGCTACATGTAAATCAATGCAATTAGAACACTCCCTCACACCATACACAAAAATAAATTCAAAATGGCTTCAAGACTTAAATGTAAGACATGATGTCATAAAACTACTAAAAGAGAACATAGTCAAAACATTCTTGGACATAAATCTTCACAATATTTTCTTAGATCAGTCTCCCAAGACAAAAGAAATAAAAGCAAATGGAACCTAATCAAACTTAAAAGCTTTGCACAGCAGAGGAAACCATCAACAAAATGAAAAGACAACTATGGAATGAAAGAAAATATTTGCAAATGATGTGACCAACAAAGACTTAATTTCCAATACATAAACAGCTCATATAACTCAATATCAATAAAATTAAAAAAAACAATCAAAAATTGGGCAGAAGACCTAAACAGATATTTCTCCAAAGATGACATACAGATGGACAGCAGGCACATGAAAAGATGCTCAATGTCACTAGTTATCATTGAAATGAAAATCAAAACCATAATGAGGTCACCTCACATCAGTCAGAATGGCTATCATCAAAAAGTCTACAAATAACAAATGCTGGAGAGGGTATGGAGAAAAGGGAACCCTTGTACACTGTTGTTAAGAATGTAAATTGGTGCAGCCACAATGGAAAATAGTATGGAGACTCCTTAAAAAACTAAAAATAGAGCTAACCTATGATCCAGAAATCCCACTTCTGAGTATCAGTCTGGAAAAGATGAAAACTTTAATTTGAAAAGACACATTCACCCTAATGTTCATAGCAGGACTATTTAAAATAGCCAATACATGGAAGCAATTTAAATGTCCATCAACATATGATTGGTTTAAGAAGATGTGGTAGGGCTTCCCTGGTGGCGCAGTGGTTGAGAGTCCGCCTGCCGATGGAGGGGACACGGGTTCGTGCCCCGGTCCGGGAAGATCCCACATGCCACGGAGTGGCTAAACCCGTGAGCCATGGCCGCTGAACCTGCGCATCCAGAGCCTGTGCTCCGCAACGGGAGAGGCCACAACAGTGAGAAGCCTGCTTACCGCAAAAAAAAAAAAAAGATGTGGTATATATATATATATACATATATATATTTCATACAATATTTCATACAATGAAATATTACTCAGCCATTTGCAGCAACATGGATGGACCTAGAGAATGCCATACTAAGTGAAGTAAGTCAGACAGAGAAAGACAAATATTATATGATATCACTTATATGTAGAATCTAAAAAATAATACAAACAAATCTATATACAAAACAGAAACAGACTCACAGACATAGTGAACAAACTTATGGTTACCAAAGGGGAAAGGGAGGGGAGGAGGGATAAATTAAGAATATGGAATTAACAGATACAAAATAATATACATAAAAGAGATAAGCCACAATTATTTACTGTATAGCACATGAAACTATAGTCAATATCTTGTAATAACATATAGTGGAAAATAATTTGAAAAAATATAAAACTGAATCACTTTGCTGTAGACCTGAAACTAACACAATATTGTAAATTGACTATATGGCAATTAAAAAAAAAGTACTTGTTTTCAGGAATGCAAACAGATTTTATCTGAACATACCAATTTCAGTCCATTGGCATTAACTGCCTTGAGTGATGTGTTGGAATAAAGTGTCATGACACAGAGAGCAGAAAAAGGGGTGGATAGAGCCAAAGTGAGCAAATTATGGTTCTTTTGTATCTTGGTCATGGGAGGTTTTGGACTGAAAGAGTGAAAAGGCAAACAACTTTAAATTCAGTTTCTTATTAATATCAGATGCTTGTAGGCTTGATGGTTTCTTGATTCATTACAGAATTCTGTCACCACTTCATAAAGTGTGGAGGTTTGAACACTGTAGTGGAAAATAAAGAAGTTTTAGAGAGCATGGATTAAGTTTTATAGTTGATTGACATCATCTTCTGCATCTAGTCCAAGGCAAATGACATCATAATAACAACATTCCTTGAATAAATAGCATGAAGTGGTACGTTCTAAACTGATGATTTGGTATTGTCCTTTCAAAGTTGTAAGGAAGTTGAAATAATTTAAAATACTATTTTATTTCCTCCCTTTAGGGTTGGATAATACTGTCTTTAAAAGTGAACAGTCACAAATCATTGGCAAATGATAAAAATGTTATCACTGTGGGTGTATTAAACATATGGATGTATTAACATTAGATAAATGAAGAAAATAACTTTCTATCTCATATTGAAAACTACTGGGGTGTTCAGAGTCTGGGGACAAAATCCAAAGTTAGATTAAATAGTGATCATAAATGTTTAAAAATTAAATGGGAACAGGCCTTAATTGCATTTTCATATCTTCAAATCTGAAGCTATGTGTGTTTCCTTGTGCAAAAATCATTTCCTACCATGTTTAGGTATTTGAATAAACTGTTTTTGGAATATAATTGAATTGAAGAGTGTGATAAACTCTTTTGTAGACTGACATTTCAAAGCATGTCACCAAGATATCAATGCTCATTCAGAGGTCATATTTGACTTGCAAAACTAAATATATGAAATGATAATTATAACATCAGTCAGAATGCATTAAAGAAAACTCAGTGAAATCTACAAAAAAGCTGTCAATTAAAATATATAATTAATTTAATCTTTTAGATTTTTAACACAATTATCAAGCCATCTAATTAAGTACATTAAAATACTCCATTAAAGGAGGAATGAAGGAGAGTGGAGTTTCAGGAAGAACAAGTTCCAGAAACTTTAAAGAGAAGTATTGTGAAACAAAGGATTAGGCCGCTAAGGAAGATATGATATTTGTGTTTGTAAAGAAAGCTTTAAGAAAAAAAAGTATTAAAAAACATCAATCTGGAGACACACAGAGATTTCTTGATATTTCTTCCAGCTGAAGAATTCCATAATCTCAGAATTAAAAAAAAAATTATTCTGAAAAACTTTTCGAATAACATTTTGATCATACATAGGAACCAAATTTATAATATGTAATATTTCATCATAATTGAGTCTCATAATCCTACTGGGTTTCATAAACAGAGATTAATCTGCATATTTTTACAAATAAATAAACTTTCAAAGTTAGATGATCTTAACCTTGTGAGTGGCAGAACCAAAGTAGACCCTTCATGGCAAATATGCCCCTCATGCCCCTTGTGGCAGCTATGCCCGGGTAATTTCCAGTGTTTTACATTGGCACAGCCACATTTTGATATGTACTATCCTAGCCTGATGAAAGCGATAATGACAATTCCATATGGGTTCCATTCTGATTTCCTGGAACTTCACTAACAGTTAATTTCTCTACAAAATGGATCAGAATCTATTTCCAACATATCTGCATTTCTTATTAGGATATTGATGCTGAAAGCAAAACAATATTTTAAAATTCTCTGTTAAGTGTGTGTGAAAACAATAAAATCAAAGCATTGGTATGATTCCTTTTCTGTCATCATCTTGGGCCAGAAAACCCTTCATTCCTGCTGACTGGGCAGTGAGAACTAATAGTGTGAAAAAGCTGTAAACTACAGAGGGACGTTTTTTCCACACACCTCATTAGGCCTTTAACACATTTAACTTTGTCTTTCCTGAACACAGCACATATTATAATTAGAAGTAGTTGGGTACTTCCTCTTTTTCTTTGAAAGGTGTAATTGGGTAACTAAGGAGCTGCCACTTTACAGCGGTAGCCTGGCCATCTGCCTTTGGAGCTTAAATTTACTGGCTATTTCTTTAAGAAGTTTTGACTCATGGAATATTCTATCTTGAAAGGGCCCACCAGTCTTTTGTCTAATATCTCTTATTTTACAGATGAGCAAATTGAGGCCAGGAAGATTAAATGTCTTATACATGGAAACACAATTGTTAGATTTTATCTCAAGGTGCCTGGTTTCAGGTTTAGTTATCTTTGCACAATACCAATCTTTAATATATCTATTAGTCTTTCATTTTCTTCTAACCTGACACCTTCATGAGTCTATCAGTTAAACTGGTCCATTTAAGATTTAGATATACTATATACCATTTAGTTGTGAAATTCAACACAAATAGGGGAACCAGACCATTATGGAAAAGCTCCAGATTGTGGCATCAGGAAATTATTTGCTCTTTATTCTGCACCATAGTTTTACGACATTGTTCTGTGACTATCATAGGTGGGAGGAAATAGGGCAAAAGAATTGAAGAATACAAGGAAATTTTAGTTCACACTGTCGTCACCTTGAATGCTCCTCTTTTGTAAGACTATGTTGGAGCAATGGAAAGAAATCTGGACTCAGACCAAGGAGTCTAATGTGCTCATCTTTCTACATGTCTAATGGGATCTATACATCTATGAACAAGACATTTAGCCTCACTGGATCTTGACTGTAATATAGAATATCATCAAATTTCAGGATGTGTTCATAGCTTAGGGTCTAAGCAACAGGCAAATAGGCAAATACTGTGAGCTTCATATGAATCTCCTGATTCACTTTTAATCTAAAAAATCATAATTCATAGAGCACCCTATAAGAAGACTTAAGCTTTAGCAAAACTGAGTTGTAGGATTGTCTTTGAGGGTCTACACTTCTACTTTCTGAATCACATCTTCTGGCACCATTCTCCTTCCGTCATCTTCCTGTACATTCATTAACCTCCCAATACCATTTCACTCCTTCACCTAAGCCTCCTCAGCCTCCTCTATTATAAGTCTTCTCCCTCCTTCCTTATTTCTTCATGACAGTTAATAGGGAGCTATTAGAAGCTCCTTATTGCAAAACTCCTGATGTAATGAAGTGTTGACTCATTGGGATGAGCAAGGTTGAAATCAGAAGTATGAGTAAAGGTCCAAAAAAGCATTCATTTAGTTATCTCTCCAGATCAAGTTTGTAGCTAAGGTAGAGTCTTGGTAGTAGATAGAGGAGGACATTTTCCTGTTCGTATCTGAGAAGGTTTGTCAGCCAGTGGGAAAGACCTCAAACTTGTTCTTCTCACCTCTCTCCTTTCTGAGATATACATCTCCAGTATACCCAGAATTTAAGAAACACAGAGCTTCTGCACTTGTAGGGACCCCACTTACAAAATTAAGTTATTTTGAGGTCAATTTTTTGCTTTGAGAGGTTTCAAGAGTAACTGGGAAATATTACTATTACTTTAACACATTAAAAAAATAACCTCAAAGCCCTTTATAGCTCTCTTCCTACAGTCTATTACAGCTTATATTCTCTTGCCATATCAAACTTCTTAACATAGAACTTTATTTTATCATTTCATTTAAATCTTCAATGATTTTCTGTTGTCAATTACATGAAATCTGGAGGTCAAACCTCTTTATAACCTTTCTGGCCAGATTCATCTCTCACTACTCTTCTCTGTTTAATCTAAGCACAGCCAAACCAGGACACTAGTTTTGTTGAATAAATGTCCTGTTTCCTCTTCTTTGCCTTTGTTTATGTTCTTCCCTATATTTGTAATCACCTCTCTCATTATTTTCATATATTAAGAAATTATTTTATCTCTATGAGCCCCAGATTTTACTCATCTGTAAATAGGGGTAATAATACTACCAACTCACAGGGTTGTTGATATACACAACACTGATAAGAGGAATACTTGGCATCTGCTGACTGTTTATTATAGTGTTGTCATTGTCATCATCATCATCATCATCATCATCAAAATATTAGCCACATTTAAATAACATTAACACTTCCATGAATTTTTTCAACATGTATTTCACCAGCTCTCCTTACCCTGCACAATGGATATATTCTATAATTATTTTAAGCCACAATGAAATTTGATCCTATTTCTTTTATGCCCTACCTTGAATTGTATATGTGTTGGCTTCTTCAGGTCAAGGTTGTTGTCTTTTTCACACCTGTTACTCTGTCCGAATCCACACAAGTTGACTAATCAATATGCCTTTGGAAAGTCTCAAAGCCATGATCTGTGGTTCACGTACCTGCTGGCAAGGTATCCACCCAAGTTTTCCTAACTGTTTCTGGTTGTGAAATGTTGCTCTTCTAAGCAGTCTGAAGAACCATCTCTATCTCAGTGAAATCACCCCTTCTTGGGTTATCTGTTTTCTGGGATACCATTCTTGCTTACTACACTCTTTCATACTTACTCACACTTGCTTATCATGCTTGCTCATGGCGTTTATCTCATTTTAGAATCAAGTCTTATGTTATATCTTTCTCAAGCCACTTCAGCCCCCTCTCAACTCCCACTGTGCCCCTAGTTCTCAAATGTACAACTCTCTTTTGTCTCCATACTTAACATATCATAGATATGAATACCTATTGAGTTGAAGCAATAATAATTATAATAGCCAGTATTTATTGAAGACATGTATCTGTCTGGCACAATGTGATATATCTTATTTAATCCTCACAACTCTGTTCCAAGTATAAAGAACACCCTTCACAGAAGTGGATTCTGTGACTCAAAGAGAAATAAAATACATTGCCAAGGTAATAAAGCTGGTGACAGAGTTGAATTCTCACTATATATCTGCTTCCAAAATCTGTGCTTTTGATGACTCTGCTCTCCTTCCTCTAAATAAATGACACTTAGGAGAATTTAAAAATTATATTTCAAATATGTGAGTTCCAAGTGTTTTTGTCATAGTGCACAATTGTGGCAAAAACATGTTTTTACTGATGTTAAAAGAAACCTATGCTCGTGTTTGTGATGAATTCTAAAACCGTTAGCATCTTGGTAGTCTATATTTGGGGTCTGAATGACTTGTCAGTGTCTCTTTGATAAGGTCACTGTTTTTTTCTTCAGACTGAATCTCATTGTCTCTAATCACCGGCTTTACTTGTATGTATAGCTTCCAGTCTTCAATTTTCCTAAATGTCATATGGATATAAATGTAAGACTCAGTTGCTCAGTTCGAGGTTTTGTGTCTTGATGGACAGTTAGGTGGGGGAGGCAGAGAATGCCTTAGGATTGGGTTTCACCCTAATTTTGTGGGTATTTTGACAATTAAGAACTTAAGTATATTTTTTCTCTTGTTTGTTTCAAGTATAAGTATCTTCAGGGAAACTGAAATGAAAAGAAAAACACTTAACCCCATGGTTTCAAAGCAGAGACAAATTATCTCAAGGTAGAGCCTGACCAGGTCACATATAATGACTGAGTTAAAGCCTTTTTTTCTAGATTAATATCAATGCTGACTAGAAGAACTGTGTACTTTCAATACAAAAAAGATGACATTAGAAAAGTATGTTGGCATTTTCTAAAAACTCACCGTTCCTCATGCCCAGATGATGTAGATGTAATTGCACCTATGCAGTGCAATTAAAGAATCACTGTGGAGACTCTTTCCAGGCAAAATATATTCCTCCCTGTTCCGTAACAGTGTTGAAAGTCCAGTTTTAGAGACCGAAGCTTCTTGTTTAAATAATTAGCCTCCCAGGTTCTTTACTACTGTAGAACAAATTTTGGGGAGGACTTGAGGATTGGAACTTTTTGGATTCATTATTATTTTAGTGGAAACTAGCTTCTCAGAGCTTCTCTTGACAAACAGTTGAATGTTGGAGATGGGAAAGAGAGGTGGAGCTTTCTCAGTTGTTTGTATTTGTGTTTAAATATTGGGGGTAAGGAGAAGTCAAACGTGGTTTGGGCACTCTTCCTAGCTTTATTAAAAGGATAAGAACTTCTGGGCACATGGTAAGGTTGAAGACATAGGAGTGTTAACTGATAAAAGCATACATCGTTTAGTCTCCAATTCCAGAGAGTTAGCACTTTGTATTGTTATAGTCACCTATGCCAGGTTGGGTTGGCTAACCTTGTTATCCAGAGCCATTGTACTGGTATAGGTATTTTTAGTTTATGCCACCTTGAGGAAGACAATGCAGCCACAAAGTCTTGGAAAGTCTCAGAGTTTTTGGTACCTGATGCAGTATCTCCTCTTCCTCTCAGTTGCTCTGACCAGCTGAGGAGTTAAATAATTTGTTGGAAGACATAGAGACATTCAACAGAACAGTAGAGTTTTTATTATAAATGTCATCACTTACTTCTCTCTTCCATAATTATTGCCTGAATTAAAAATGAATTATATTTGTGGAGTGTAATTTCAGAATTGCCCTCACATTAATTTTTTCAGTTGATAGAGACTTTCACACAGTATATACTTCCTATATTTGAAGCTCAATTTCCTTATTTTTAAAATAATTTGTTGACTAGATGAGCTCTGCAGTTCTTTTTATAGCAGCATTAATAATTTACATTCTAAATGTGTGCATACCCAAGTCTGATTACTCTGGTCCCAGGCAAACTTGAAGAACCAATATTTACGGGTACTCAAGGGAGCCGAGATTTCATGAGAAACTTTATGTAATGTACTCTTTCAACTTGATTTTTGCATTTAAAAAATGCACCAATAAAAGGTTTAGTTATAGTATGCATACAAGTTTCTACTTGTTGGAATAAATAGAAGGAATGTTGTGATGTGTGCTCTAGAGAAACCTATATCAATTTTTAGACACTTCAGGAAATGCCTCAGCCTCAGAGAGCCAACTTGTCCAAGGTTTACGTTCCTTCTGAGGGTGTCCAACATCCAAAAACTGGTCAATATAAGAGTATAAAAGGCTTGGTCATATTAGTCAAAAAGGAGACAAGTCTGAAGTGCCATTATAGTTCCACAACTTTCTATGGGCTTGGCCAAGACTATCAGTGATCTTGTATTGCAGATTTATTTTTCCTTCTGCCCAATCTCACTTCCTTCTTCTCCTTTCCAAAAGTGATTGTACCAAGATAAGCATACTACATGCAAACCTCTGTCTCAATATCAGCTTTCCAGAATATGCAACCTAAAATATCTATGTTTCAGCACATTTCATCATTGTCCTCTCCTGAGGAGTGAGTCTGGGACACACAAGAACCAAGCAGCTCTCTCCATCCAATGGAAAGAATTATAGTCAGGCCCAGCACCCCATTCTACATCTGGCTGATTCCTGCCTACACATCATCGACTCTCCCTCACTGCCACAATCTCAGTTTCCTAGTTTTAGATAATAAGAAAAACTGCCATGATAAAAAGTAAATATACTGCACCTGGAAGAGCTCAAAATATCAAGTTTGGCCTTTGGTTTTATTATTTGTGACAAGGCATTAGAATGTAATTAACTTTTTAAGTTTATGCCAATGATTGTCAGTCAGAATTAACAAATGAACCAGGAAAAAACTCTAAATGCCTGCTGACTCTCATTTGGGTATGTCCAGGGATACAGGAAACATATAATTTATTTCAATGACGAAAACTATTGACCTATTTCCCATTTCATCAACTCATTCCCTTCTTTACAGAATTTCTGCCTAAATGATTATTTTAAAAGGTCTTTGCTGTTTGGCCTCATTGTACTTGAATTTGGTGCAAGAGAGTCTCATGCTGTATCTCTTTGGTACCTGCCGAGACTTTGAATAACTTTTTCCTATGCATGAAGAGCATAGAGCGAAATAAGCTTGCTTGATCAAAGGCCTGTCACATTGTTGTTGTTGTTGTTTTAATACTTTTTATTTCTTGCCTACTAAGAGTCAGGTGTTATCCCTGATAGTGGTGTGTAGATGATGGCCATGATCAAATCAGTCCCTTCCTTTGCTGAGCTTAGAGTCTAATGGAAGAGACAGACAAATAAATAGGTTATTATAACCTCATTAGATTAGATTAGAACCTAGTAGGTCAGAATGTCCTTAGGATTGGAGAAAAGATATGAAACAGTGCATTGTAGGTCACAGATTCCATTTATCCAACCTTCCTGCATGGGTGCTTACTGAAATGGTCATTTTGTTTTTCTCCAAGTGTCAGGAAAAAGGTTTCTGGCAACAGGCTGCTGAAATCATGCAAACTGGGAAACATCTCCCATGGCATTTGGTGATCTAGAGCAGGCCCAGATCTAATTCAGTTTACATTGTAAAGGAAAGTGAAGCTTCCAGTGCCACAAGGAGATGAGGGCTCCTCATAGAAGGTTCTTAAGGTATTTAATGGAATTCAGATCTTTTTATTCCAAATTAAAACCTTCCTTAAACTTTCACATTCTATGTTACCTCAGTTTTGAGCAATGTCTCTTTTTATTGGGCATCTTCAAATATTCAGTCCTGTGCCTTGTGTGTTGAGGGATTCAAAAGAAAGAAAAGGTATGGGCTGCACCCAATAAAACCTTATAGTTTTGGAGATAAGCCAAGATGGCGGAGTAGGAAGATGCTGAGCTCACTTCCTTTCACAAGCACACCACAACTACAATTACTTACAGAACAACTGTCTATGTAAAAGACCAGAACCTACCAGAAAATACCTTCTTCGACTAAAAATATAAAGAAGGAACCACAATGAAATGAGTAGGAGGGGAAGAATTGCAATACAGTCAAGTCCATAACTCCGGGTGGGCAATCCACAAAAGGGAGAATTACAATTGCAGAGATTCTGTCCAAATAATGAGGGGTCTGAGTCTCACGTCAGACTCCCCAGCCTGGGGGTCCTGCACTGGGAAGATGAGCCCCCAGAACATTTGGCTTCAAAGGCCAGTGAAGCTTACTTTTAGGAGAACCAGAGGGCTGGAGAAATTATAGACTATGCTTAAAGGAGGCACACAAAATCTCAAAGGCTCTGGGACCTAGGGCAGAGAAGTATTTTGAAAGGAGCCTGGGTCAGACCTAGCTGCTGATCTGAAGAGTCTCCTGGAGAGGCAGGAGGAAATTGCAGCTTATCTTGGGGACATAGACACTGGCAGCAGGCATTTTGGGGAGCTTGTTCTACCAAATGGACACTGCTGCTGGTAAGCACCATTTTGAAATCCTCCCTCTAGCTTATAAGCCTCAGAACCTGGCCCTACCCCTGCCGGACAGCCTGTAGACATAAGTACTGGGATGCCTCTGGGTGAGAACACAACTCCTCCTACCAGCAGTCAAGCTGCCTTAAGATACCCTGAGCCCACAGCCACCCCTGAACATGAGCCACCAGAGGGTCTAGGATCTGGCTCCACATACTAGTTCACAGGCACTAGACCCAGGACCTCTAGACCTCTGCAGGAAAAGACCTTGGGACTCAGCTCCACACCAAGTAGGCAGGCGCCAGCCCCGGAATCTTTCACCCTGCCCACCAGTGAGCCAACTGTAGCCACAGGACCAGTTCCACTCATCAGTAGGCAGACACCAGCTACAAGACAAACATAGTTCCACAGCCTATGGACCCCGCTCACCAACCAGTAAGCTAGATCTTGCCATTGGACCTGCTGGGCCCTGGCCTTACCCACAGGTGAGCCTACTCTAGCCTGAGGACCAACATCACCCACCAGTGGGTGGACACCTGCTATAGGAAAAACACAGCCCCACAGCCTGAAGACCAAGCCCATATACCAGCAGGCCAGCACCAGCCCTGGGAACAGCTGGGCCCTAATCTTGCCAAATAGCAGGCCAACACAAGCATCAGGATACCCTGGATGCTGCAGGCAGCTGTGTCAGGAGCTGGCTCCACCCACAGGAAGTCTAACCAGCTCTGAGACCTCTGGACCCTTCAGCCAGACCCTAGAACCTCGCTCTGCCCACCAGTGCACCAGCACTAGGCCCAGGACTAGGCTTCACCCACTAGTGGGTGGGCACCAGAGCTGTTAGCTCCTGGACCCCAATCCCACACACAAGTGAGTCAGCACTGGCCCTGGGGATCCCTGCGTTTCTGCATCCAGCTGCCTCATGACCTGGCCCTGCCAACCACTGCCCAGCAGCGTCTGCACAATGCAGTCAGATAGAGAGCCAACTAAGCCTATCAGACAGCCCATAGAGGTGAGCCAACCACAATAGAAGGACTCACAAAGCCCACATATGGGCCACACTTAGAGCATATAGATCTGGTGATGGGGGAGGAATGTGTATAGGATGTAGGGTCCTTTTGTAGGGGAGCTACAAAAGACTACATCTCCAAGGCCAGGAAACAGAACCAACCTACCAGATACATAGAAATAAAAACAGCAAGTTAGGCAAAATGAGGCAACAGAAGAACATGTTCTAAATGAAGAAACAAGATACAACCCAGAAGAAGAAATAAATGAAGTGGAGATAGACAATCTACCTGAGAAAGAGTTCAGGCTAATGATTGTAAAGGTATTCAAAGAACTCAGGAAAATAATGGATGCAAAGAGCAAGAAATTAGAAGTTTTTTGAAAAGGAGTTAAAAGATATAAAGAATAACCAGAGATAAATAATACAATAACTGAAATGAAAAATACACTTGAAGAAATCAACTGTAGACTATATGATACAGAGGAATGGATCAGCAAGCTGGAATACAGTGTATTGGAAATCACTGATGCTGAACAGAGATAAGAATGAAAAGAAATTAGGACAGTTTAAGAGACCTCTGGGACAACATCAAATGCACTAATATTTGCATTATAAGGGTACTAGAAGGAAAAGAAAGAGAGAGAAAGAGACAGAGAAAATATTTAAGACACAATAGATGAAAACTTCCCTAACTTGGGAAAGGAAACAGACATCCAAGTCCAGGAAGCACAGAAGTCCCATACCAAATTAACCCAAAGAGGACCACACCAATATACATTTTAATTTTTTTTAATGGCAAAAAGTAAAGATAGGGAATATTAAAAGTGGCAAGTGAAAAGCAACACGTTAAGCACAAGGGAACTCCCATAGGGCTATCAACTGACTTTCAGCAGAAATTCTGCAGACCAGAAGGGAGTGCCATGATATATTTAGAGAGACGAAAGGGAAAAACATACAACCTAGAATAGCCAGCAAGATCTTATTCAGATTTGAAGAAATCAAAAGTTTTACAGACAAGCAAAAGCTAAAAAGGTTCAGCATCACCAAACCAGCTTTACAAAAAATGTTAAAGGGGCTTCTCTAAGCAAAAAAGAAAAGACCACAACTAAACATGAAAATTATGAAAGGAAATATCTAATTGATAAAAGCAAATATACAGTAAATGCAATAAATCATCCACACACAAAGCTGGTAGGAAGGTTAAACGATGAAAGTAGTAAAATTATGTATACCCACAGTAAACAGTTAAGGGATACACAAAATAATTCAATGTAAAATATGTTGTTAAAACCAGTAGTGGTGAGAGGAGGAGAGTACAAATGCTGGGTTGTTAAATGCATATGAAAGTAAGAGTCCAGGGGCTTCCCTGTTGGTGGAGTGGTTAAGAATCCACCTGCCAATGCAAGGGACATGGGTTCAAGCCCTGGTCCGGGAAGATCCCACATACTGTGGAGCAACTAAGCCCATGTGCCACAACTACTGAGCCTGCACTCTAGAGCCCGTGAGCAACAGCTACCAAAGCCCATGCCCTAGAGCCCATGTTCCCACAACAAAAGAAGCCACCACAATGAGAAGCCTGTGCACCACAACGAAGAGCAGCCCCCACTGGTTGCAACTAGAGAAAGCTCATGTGCAGCAACAAAGACCCAAAGCAGCCAAAAATAAAGAAAAAAAAAAGAAAAGGAAATAAGAATCCAGCAACCTAAAACAATCATGCATATATATAGATTGTTATATATAAACCTCATGGTAACCACAAACCAAAAATCTGTAATAGATACACATACACACACAAAAGAAAGGAATCTGAACAAAACACTGAAGATAGCCATCAAATCATAGATAAGAGAACAAAAGAAGAAGAAAGGAACAAAAAAGAACTACAAAAACAAGCCAAAAACAATTAACAAAATGGCAATAAGAATATACAAATAAATAATTACTTTAAATGTAAAAGGACTAAATGTTCCAATCAATAAGAATAAGTTGGCTGAGGAAATGAGAAAAGTACAAAGAGAAGAGAGGAGAGGAGAGGCAAGAAGAGAGATTTATTTTAATGAATTGTCAGTGGGATTGCAGAGGCTTGGTAAATCCAGATTCAGCTTGGTTGACTGGGAGGGTGGAGACCCAGGGAAGAGCAGTAGTTTGAGTCCAAAAGCTGTCTGCTGGCAGAAGTTCAGCTTACTCAGAGGAGTTCTAGGGTCTCCCATGATGTTTAAATGAGTGAGAGAAAGAAAAGAGGAAGTTTGGAAGTTTTGAGCATTAGCTGCTTTGGACTCTTTGCTTTGCACCCTGCAATAAATGTTGCATCACAACCTGGTGTCAAAAGATTGGCTTTACTGCATGTGACCAGTGGACTCAAGTCTGCTTCAGTAAGAGTAGTGCATTTAACTCAACTCTTCTGCCTCCAATTATTTTCAAGCCAATCGTCAAAAAATCAAATTAGAAGATGAAGATGATGTGGTGGAGTATAAGGACTTGAGCTTACTTCTTCTTATGAAAACACCAAAATCACAACTAACTGCTTAACAACCATTGACAAAAATCCCATACACACACACAAAATAACCCCCCGCTGGAACCTACCAAAAAAGATACCCTGAACTGAAAGACAAAGAAGAAGCCACAATGAGATGGTAGGAGGGGTGCAATTGTGATAAAATTAAATACCACTCCCACTGGGTGTGTAGCCCACAAACAAGAAAATAATTATACTACAGCAGTCCTCGCACAGTAGTGAAAGTTCTGAGCCCCACATCAGACTGCCCAGACTGGGGGTGTAGCAATGGGAGGAGGAGCTCTCAGAGAATCTGTTTCTGAAGCCCAGTGAGGTTTGATCGCAGGAATTCCACAGAACTGGGGGAAACAGAAACTCCAATTTTGGAGGGTGCACACAAGATCTCATGCATACCAGGACCCAGTGAAAGCAGTGACCTCATAAGGGATGGGGTCACACCTACCTAATAGCATTGGAGAGTCTCCTACAGAGGCAGAGGTTGGCTGTGGCTCACTGCAGGGACCAAGACATTAGTGGTTGTAGTTCTGGGGAATATTCATTGGCGTGAGCCCTCCTAGAGGCTGTGATTTTCTCCCCAAGACTTGGCCTCACTCAACAGCCTGTAGGCTCCAGCGGTGGGACACCTCAGACCAAATAACCAATGGGCAGGAACACAGCCCCACTCATCAGCAGACAGGCTGCTTAAAGTTTTCCTAAGCAGGGCCATTCCCATAAGAGGGAAAAGAACTAGCTTCACCCACCAGCGGACAGGAATCAGTCCCTCCTACCAGTAAGCCTGCACAAGCCTCTTAGACAGCCTCATCCACCAGGGGGCAAACAGCAGAAGAAAGAACTACAACCATGCAGCCAGCAGAACAGAAACCACAATCACAAAAAGTTAGACAAAATGAGATAGCAGAGAAATATGTCCCAGACGAAGGAATAAGATAAAACCCTAAAAGAACAACTAAGTCAACAGGAGATAGTCAATCTACCCAAAAAAGAATTCAGAGTAATGATAGTAAAGATGATCCAAGATCTCAGAAAAAGAGTGGAGGCACAGATTGAGAAGATTCAAGAAACGTTTAATAGAGACCTAAGAGAATGAAAAAAGAAAAACACACAGAGATGACCAATTCAATAACTGAAAGGAAAAATACACTAGAAAGAATCATTAACAGGATAACTGAGGCGGAAGAAGAGATACGTGAGCTGGAGGACAGAATGATGGAAATCACTGCCACAGAACAGAATAAAGAAAAAAGAATGAAAAGAAATGAGGACAGCCTAAGAGACTTCTGGGACAACATTAAATGCACCAACATTAAAGTGATACGGGTTGCAGAAGGGGAAGAGAAAGAAAAAGAACCTGAGAAAATATGTGAAGAGATAATAGCTGAAAACTTCCCTAACATAGGGAAGAAAGCAGTCACACAAGTCCAGGAAGTGGAGAGAGTCCCAAGCAGGATAAACTCAAAGGGGAACAATAGTAATCAAATTGAAAAAATGAAAGACAAAGAGAAAATATTAAAAGCAACAAGGGAAAAGCCACTAATAAACTACAAGGGAATTCCCATAACATTATCAGCTGATTTCTCAGCCGAAACTCTGCAGGCCAGAAAGGAGTGGCGTGATATATTTAAAGAGATGAAAGGGAAGAACCTACAACCAGGAATGCTCTACCCAGCAAGGCAATCAGCCACATTCAATGGAGAAAATAAAAGCTTTACAGATAAGCAAAAACTAAAAGAATTCAGCACCACCAGAACAGATTTGCAACAAATACTAAAGGAACATCTCTAGGAGGAAAAGAAAAGGGCACAACTGGAAACAATAAAATTATGAATGGAAAAACTAACCAGTAAAGGCAAACATACAGTAAAGGTAGGAAACCATCCATGCACAAATGTGATATGAAAACCAACAATTGTGAGAAGAGAGCACACATAATAAACAAATCTCAAATCTACTAGAAGGAACAAAATTATAAAGATCAGAGCAGAAATAAATGAAGTAAAAACTGAAAGAAACATAGAAACTATAATTGAAATTGAGCTGGTTCTTCAAAAACATAAGCAAAATTGGTAAAGCATTAGCCTGACTCATCAAGAAAAAAAGAAAGAGGAGTCAAATCAATAAAATCAGAAATAGAAAAGAAGGTATAACCAACACCACAGAAATACAAAGGATTATAAGAGATTACTGTGAAAAACTATATGCCAATAAAATGAACAACCTAGAAGTGAACAAATTCCTAGAAATGTACAATCTCCCAAGACTGAATAAGGAAGAAATAGAAAATGTGAACAAACTAATTACCAATAATGAAATTAAATCAGTAATACAAAAACTATCAATGAACAAAAGTTCAGGACCAGATGGCTTCACCTGTGAATTCTACCAAACATTTATGGAAGAAATAATACCTATCCTTCTCAAACTATTCCAAAAATTGAAGAGAATGGAATGCTTCAAAACTCATGTGTGAGGTCAGAATCATCCTGATACCAAAACCAAAGATATCACATATACAAAATAACTACAGGCCAATATCACTGATGAACATAGATGCAAAAATCCTCAACAAAATATCTGCACATCAAATCCAACAATACATTAAAAAGATCATAGACCATAGATCAAGTGGGGTTTATCCCAGGGATGCAAGGAGTTTTCAATATCTAAAAATCAAACAATATGATATATCACATTAATGAATTGAAGTATAAGACCCATATGATCATTTCAATAGATGCAGAAAAAGTTTTGGCAAAATTCGACATCCATTTATGATAAAAACTCTCCAGAAAGTGGGTATAGAGGGAGCTTACCTCAACATAATAAAGGCCATATTTGATAAGCCCACAGCTAACATCACACTCACTAGTAAAAAGCTGAAATAAGTCAGACACAGAAAGACAAATACTGTTTGATATCACTTAGGTGTGGAATCTAAAAAATATCACCAACTAATAGGGACTTCCCTGGTGGAGCAGTGGTTAAGAATCCACCTGCCAATGCAGGGGACATGGGTTTGATCCCTGGTCTGGGAAGATCCCACATGCCATGGAGCAACTAAACCCATGCACCACAACTACTGAAGCCCAAGCACCTAGAGCCCATGCTCCACAACAAGAGGAGCCACCACAATGAGAAGCCCATGCACCACAACAAATCTGCCACAACAAGAAAAAAGCACGTGTACAGCAATGAAGACCCAATGAGCCACAAAAATAAAATAAAAATAACCTGCTAGTAAATATAACAAAAAGAAACAGACTCAGAGAGGTAGAGAACAAACTTGTGATTATCAATGGGAAGAGGTAAGGGGGTGGGACAAGACTGGGATAGGTGATTAAGAGGTACAAACTACTATGTATAAAATAAAGAAGCTACAATTATATATCATATGGCACAGGGATTATAGCCAATATTTTATTATAATTATAAATGAAACATAACTTTTAATACTTGTGAATCAATATGTTGTACACCTAAAACTTATATAATATTTTAAATGAAGTATACCTCAATTTAAAAAAAAATCTTAAAGTTTTGTTCAGGGAGGAACATTATAGAATGTAAACAAAATCTGTCACCAAAATAGTATATTTTAAGATAAATTTATACTATGGATAATATAAAAGTAATGTTATTTACTTTCACATGTTAGCAGTAGCTTGGTATTATGAAAATAGCCAGCACTGTGCCACCTACTGTCCTTCTACCTGGGATTCTCTCCCTCTCTCTCCCATTCTTTGCCTAACTTCAATTCATTTTCAGCAGGTGTCACCTGCTCCATGGATACTTCCCTGATTTCAATAACCCCTTTTCCTTTCCTCGCCTCTGCATAAATTCTCTTACTCTGTCCTGCATAGCTATATAATCACACATGTAAATTTTTTTAAACATCTTTATTGGAGTATAATTGCTTTAAAATATTGTGTTAGTTTTTGCATAACAAAGTGAACCAGCTATATATATATATATACCATATCCCCTCCCACTTTCATCTCCCTCCCATCCCACCCCTCTAGGTGGTCACAAAGCACTGAGCTGATCTCCCTGTGCTATGCAGCTGCTTCCCAATAGCTACCTATTTTAGATTTGGTAGTGTATATATGTCAATGCTACTCTCTCACTTCAACCCAGCTTACCTTTCCCCCTCTCCATATCCTCAAGTCCATTCTCTACATGTGTATCGTTACTCCTGTACTGACCCTAGGTTCACCAGAACCTTTTTTTTTTTTTTGGATTCCATATATGTGTGTTAGCATACAGTATTTGTTTTTCTCTTTCTGACTTACTTCACTCTGTATGATAAATTCTAGGCACATCCACCTCACTACAAATAACTCAATTTCATTTCTTTTTATGTCTGAATAATATTCCATTGTATATATGTGCCACATCTTCTTCATCCATTCATCTGTTGATGGACACTTAGGTTGCTTCCATGTCCTGGCTATTGTAAATAGTGCTGCAATGGACATTGTGGTACATGACTCTTTTTGAATTATGTTTTTCTCAGGGTATATGCCCTGTAGTGGGATTACTGGGTCATATGGTAGTTTGATTTTTAGTTTTTTAAGGAAACTCCGTACTATTTTCCATAGTGGTTGTATCAATTTACATTCCCACCAACAGTGCAAAAGTGTTCCCTTTTCTCTACACCCTCTCCAGCATTCATTGTAGATTATTTGATGACGGCCATTCTGACTGGTGTGAGGTGATACCTCATTGTAATTTTGATTTGCATTTCTCTAATAGTTAGTGATGTTGAGCAACATTTCATGTGTTTGTTGGCAATCTGTATATCTTCTTTAGAGAAATGTCTATTTAGGTTTTCTGCCTTTTTTTTTCTTTTTTGCGGTACACGGGCCTCTCGCTGTTGTGGCCTCTCGTGTTGTGGAGCACAGGCTCCAGACGCGCAGGCTCAGTGGCCATGGCTTACGGGCCCAGCCGCTCCGTGCCATGTGGAATCTTCCCAGACCGGGGCACAAACCCGTGTCCCCTGCATTGGCAGGCAGACCCTCAACCACTACGCCACCAGGGAAGCCCTCTGCCCATTTTTTGATTGGATTGTTTGGTTTTTTTTTTGATATTGACTTGCATGAGCTGCTTATATATTTTGGAAATTAATCCTTTGTCAGTTGCTTCATTTGCAAAGATTTTCTCCCATTCTGAGGGTTGTCTTTTTGTCTTGCTTATGGTTTCCTTTGCTATGCAAAAGCTTTTAAGTTTCATTAGGTCCCATTTGTTTATTTTTGTTCTTACTTCCATTTCTCTAGGTGGTGGGTCAAAAAGGATCTTGCTGTGATTTAAGTTCTGCCTATGTTTTCCTCTATCAGTTCTATAGTGTCTGGCCTTACATTTAGGTCTTTAATCCATTTTGAGTTTATTTTTGTGTTTGGTGTTAGGGAGTGTTCTAATTTCATTCTTTTACATGTACCTGCCCAGTTTTCTCAGCATCACTATTGAAGAGGCTGTCTTTTCTCCATTTCATATCCTTGCCTCCTTTATCAAAAATAAGGTGACCATATGTGCGTGGGTTTATCTCTCGGCTTTCTATCCTGTTCCATTGATCTATATTACTGTTTTTGTGCCAGTACATACTGTCTTGATTACTGTAGCTTTGTAGTATAGTCTGAAGTCAGGGAGCCTGATTCCTACAGCTCCGTTTTTCTTTCTCAAGGTTGCTTTGGCCATTCAGGGTCTTTTGTGTTTCCATACGAATTGTGAATATTTTTGTTCTTGTTCTGTGAAAAATGCCAGTGGTAGTTTGATGGGGATTTCATTGAATCTGTACTTTTCTTTGGGTAGTATAGTCATTTTCACAATGTTGATTCTTCGAATACAAGAGTATGGTATAACTCTCTATCTGTTTGAATCATCTTTAATTTCTTTCATCAGTGTGTTATAGTTTTCTGCATATAGGTCTTTTGTCTCCTTAGGTAGGTTTATTCCTAGGTATTTTATTCTTTTTGTTGCAATGCTAAATAGGAATGTGTCTTTAATTTCTCTTTCAGATTTTTCACCTATAATGTATAGGAATACAAGAGATTTCTGTGCATTAATTTTGTGTCCTGCTACTTTACCAAATTCATTGATTAGCTCTAGTAGTTTTCTGGTAGCATTCTTAGGATTCTTTATGTATAGTATCATATCATCTGTAAACAGTGACAGCTTTATTTCTTCTTTTCTGATTTGGATTCCTTTTATTTCTATTTTCTTCTCTGATTGCTATGGCTAAAACTTCCAAAACTATGTTGAATGAAAGTGGTGATAGTGGACATCCTTGTCTTGTTCCTGATTTTAGAGGAAATGTATCAGTTTTTCACCATTGAGAACAATGTTGGCTGTGGGTTTGTCATATATAGCCTTTATTATGTTGAGGTAGCTTCCCTCTATGCCTACTTTCTCTAGAGTTTTTATCATAAATGGTGTTGTATTTTGTCAAAAGCTTTTTCTGCATCTATTGAGATGATAGTATGATTTTTATCCTTCAATTTGCCAATATGGTTTATCACATTGATTGATTTGTGTATATTGAAGAATCCTTGCATTCCTGGGATAAACCCCACTTGATCATGGTGTATGATCCTTTTAATGTGCTGTTGGATTCTGTTTGCTGGTATTTGGTTGAGGATTTTTGCATCTATGTTCATCAGTGATATTGGTCTGTAGTTTTCTTTTTTTGTGACATCTTTGGCTGGTTTTGGTATCAAGGTGATGGTGGCCTCATAGAATGAGTCTGGGAGTGTTCCTCAGTCTGCTATGTTTTGGAAGAGTTTGAGGAACATAGGCTTTATCTCTTCCCTAAATGTTTGATAATATTCACCTGTGAAACCATCTGGTCCTGGGATTTTTTTTGTTGGAAGACGTTAAATCACAGTTTCAATTTCAGAACTTGTGATTGGTCTGTTTACAATTTCTATTTCTTCCTTGTTCAGTCTTGGAAGGTACTTACCTGCATATTTTCTGGTCTTTCTTATTAACCTATGAATTCTAGAATTGTTCTTTTCTTGCATGTGAATCAGATATATTGAATTATTTTGTTTCCAGAATCTTGAAAGGATAGCCATCTACTGGCTTGTCTTTAAGTAGGTGTATCATAATCCCTGTCAACTCTATGGGGACTGCCAAATTTAGTGCATGTGCAGACGGATAAGAAGAGACAATTAAAAGGGCATTAGAAGCACATTCTCAAAATGAACTATCCCCTGGAAAATTAAACAAGCTATGGAGATGTGAGAGGTTCTTTTTTTTTTTTTTTTTTTTGCAGTACGCGGGCCTCTCACTGTTGTGACCTCTCCTGTTGCGGAGCACAGGCTCCAGAAACGCAGGCTCAGCGGCCATGGCTCACGGGCCCAGCCACTCCGCGGCATGTGGGATCTTCCCGGACTGGGGAATGAACCCGTGTCCCCTGCATCGGCAGGCAGACTCTCAACCACTGTGCCACCAGGGAAGCCCAGTGAGTGGTTCTTTTGAAAGAAATATTTTTGTTGTTATATTGATAGTTAATTTAAAACATGGATGTTCAAATACTGACCTAAGTTGAAAACCACAGGCACTTCTTACTTTCATGATGGGGTGAGGGATTAAAGTGATGACCTCTAAGATCCTTCCATGCTACGGTGAGCCTTCTACCAAATTTTCTTACCCTTATTACTTCTAGGTAAGTTGATAATCATATATCTATACCTAGTTGTATTTCAGACTGATTCCAAACATTATAAAACTTTAAAATGACCAAGTATCAATGATTTTAAGGAACTTTGAGTAGCAATTGGGAAATAAATTCTATAAGTGTTAAGGGACTCTGAACATTAGACATTATTCTAAGGGTAAATTTGAATCTAGAGTTGAATATTACAAACTGTGCTTCTATCCTCACATGAAGCTCCTTTAAAAATAGTTCACAGTGAACTATTTGGGAACTCTTGCCTGCAATTTCCCCACTTGGAATTTCATCATGAGTTTTAGCCATTAAACATTTTGCCAATCTCTGCAGTAAAATAACCCGTTAAACTTTGTTTAACCTTCCTTTTTCCAAACTAATTTGACCTTAGAATTTTGTGTGTATTACCAATTATAATTCCATGGAATTAGAATTCTATGGAATGCAGTTTGCAAAATGCTGGCCTGGGTCTTTGTTTTAGTGCTCTATAGTACAAAGCTACACCCATGTCCAGAGGTCAATATTTATTCTCACTTCAGCCAAGTTCTTCTTGAAGACTTTTGTACAGAACAACATGGGGGTTAGTTGAGTGTTCATCTTCAACTTTGTGTTTTGGCTTTGAAGGAAATTTCCTGAGCTCCTTTCTATGGCATAACAATGGCAGAATAACAATCTGTAGGTCAGATTCTATGAGTGACAAAAAGAAGCGGAAGAGATGACCCTTACCTGAAAGAAATAGTTATATAAATAATGAGAAGAAAATAAAATTGAGTGAAAACATCTACTGATACAGGTGACAAGTGCTCTTGGAATTTAGAAGAGAGCTCAACCAGTGAGGATAAGAGAGATAAGTGAATGTTTCTAGGAGATGAAGTTTGATCTGGATATTGGGACATTTAGTTAGAGGGACAAGTTAGACAAAGACCAAAAAAGTTAACACAGGTTCCAAGATTGTCATATATGATGACTCTAACAACGTTTAAGTTTACTTTCATATGAATTACTATTTAGCAAGCAAATGAGTAGTATGAAGGAAATACATGAATAAGATTATAAATCAGAGTATATCATCTCTCATACTTCCTGTTTTTCTCAGAGACATGTGATTAAACTGAAATTTAGCAGTCTCACAGAAGTGAGAATTTTCCCAGGTTGGTGGAGCTTAGAGCTCCAGGCTCTCTGCTTTTCTTTTTTTCTTTTTTTAGAGTCTGGCGAGGCCACACCACTGGGCAAGAGTCTAACTCATACCATGTAGGGATTCTCTAACAAACCACAACTAAGAGATTTAATGTTCCATTTCTTACCACATCATTGGACTAACAGCAGGTTTGGCCACAACCTCTCACAGAGTTGGTAGAGAGCACTAGAAACAATGAAAATAGTTGATAAATTTGAGAAACAATGAAGAGAGTATTTATAAGGTCAAGTCCTCCTTATTCCTTAAATTGAGGACCATGTTCATTTACACATGTTTGTTTGGTCCTTTATTTAAAACTCAGCTCAATACTATCTCTCTATAGAATTGAAGGGAGAAGAGGAAGGAGATAGTGTGAGCTGTCTGAAAGCCTTAGACATAACAATCACATGCCTGTTCAGTTTCCCAGGTTCTCATGCCAGGAGAAGCCTGTTGGAGAAAATAAACTGTTCCCATTAAATCTTTATAATTTATTAAGGGATTTGGTATATTATCAAAGCCTTCATCAGTGGCTTTTAAATGGTAGATGATGTTTTTCTTTTGCATGTTTTATAAAGTTATCTTGTTTGCATTAAATATGAATTGTGTATATTCTGTTATTTCACACCACCAATTTGATGATGGCAATAATATTGCTTTGCCTCCCTGAATTTTCATGCTCTGTCCCTCCTGAACAGTGCACTGCTCCCTCTGGGTTTCAGGGAAAATTGGGTAGCTCTACAATCGACATGATATCGTTCCCCATGTCTCATTTTTAAGGAAGCTTTATTGGGTTTAATTAGACAGCTGTCATCTCTTGTGGCTTGCAGTGTGTATTTAAAGTGAGAAACATGAGTCGTCCTCTGTGAAATGAAAAACAATGTCATCAAAACTATTTCTCCAATGCTCAGCTGGCTCTTTACCCACAGCCTAGAAACATGTTCAAGTTCCTTCCTGTGCTCTGTGGAGAGTTTCTTGGTAAATATGAATAGATTGTGTTAGCATCAATCACATTGCTTTCATAGGAGAATGTCTGAAATGGAGTGAAAGATATGGAAAGGAAATATTTATGCACAAAAAGAGCAGAATGGTTTCTCCAGAGTATGAGAGATGCTTGACCCAAGAAAGACAATGCAAAGTAGATTTTCCATTTTCCATGAAATTCTGACATTGGACACTCACCCAGTGCATTTAGGGTCCTTAAAGAAAGTAGGTGAGTGTGCCTGCCAGTAGGGGAATAAACGGTAAGAAAGGGAAGGATGGAGTGAAAGAGGTTCCCAGTGGATTGAAAATTCCCATACAGTAAGGCACCCCTACTCACACTGCAGTAGCTCATTATCCTTTTATGTCTTTTTATTCCATGGCTGTCCTTGATATTAACTGTTTCCAGATTTCCCTGTATAGCAACATTGAGTGGTGGATAGTCCAGTGGGAGTCTTGCCTGTTCTCTTGACCATCTTAGCATTGGTATCTGATGAAGACAGTCCCACTGACACTTTTGTTTTGTTTGGTTATTTTTCTTATTTTTTTGTTATGAGGCTGTCATTTCCATTTGTGAAACAAACTTCAGCAAGACAAATACTTCTTGGCTCATTTGGTTTCTATTCTTCCAGCAGTATCAGAAAAAAAAAATCTTCCAGTAATCTCTTATCTTCCCTGAAGAATGATTTCATGATGCCTGAATTCCTCTATTGTCCCCATGAAGCTGAACAAATCTATAACCAACATTTTAGAAATAAGATGCAAATTAGCTTTTCTTCCCTAGGTTTTTCATCATTTTACTCCACCTTGGCTTCCCTACTCCCCAATTTGCCTGATATACTGTTCATCCACAGAGCCAGGAAGTACCAGTTAGGAGGATTGTGACTATATTCCAGACTTTGATGCTACCCAAGTTCCAGACATTCTAGTGGTGAAATGTAGCAGAAAGGTATAAGAGCCCAGGATGTAACTGACTTAAGTTGAATAGTCAAAATTAAACAAGCAGGAAATGAAGAATCATTAAAATGTATATGGGTAGTAATTTTAGTTGCTTATGACCCATCAGTCTTTGTGACAATTCCTCTACATCAACATTTTATATAATCCTCAATATCATCCCTAAGAGAATGTGTTAATATGAAGACATGTGACTATAGATTCAGTACATATGAGCACATATTTTATCATTTCTACTAGCTATTTGCTCTTCATGACATCAGAAATATGAATTAAGCGATCATTTTGTCAAAGTGTTTTGATCCCACCCTGGAGTAAGGACTCACTTGTTTCTTCTAAAAATAGTAATGATATGTGCATCATTGGATTTCTGTGAGGATAAAAGGAGATGGCGTGTGAAAACAGTACACAGCAGTGGTAACCTATAGGACACATTCAGTAGTTGTTAATTTTTCTCCTATTCAATCACTGATTAATATAGAGTATGATATTAGTGTATAATTCATAGGTTGAAGATTAAAGGTTGGTGAAAATTTCTGATGTTCACTTGGCAAATGTTCATTGAGAATCACTAATTTTAACTTTTATGTGTAATACTGAAATAAATGATATCTACAAGGAATTTATGATCTGGTAGATTAAATAAGACATGGAGAAGCCTAAGGTATTTACTGACATAAATGCTAAGATGCAAACAAAGACAGTGGATCTGAGGGGCTATAATTTTTCAAAAGCAGGTTTCATTTTTTCTAAAAAAACATTCCCTAACTCCTTTTCTCTGAGTTTCCTGTGTATTGTGAGTGCACATGGATGTGAACACAAACTAGAGTTTGTAGGTGGAAGTGGAAAATAAAATGTAGTGCATTGAGATATTTTGGTAAATGACATGGATGACTTCATTGCTTGAGAAGGAAGGGAGCCTTCTGGTCCTTTTATGAATATGGGTTAATAGCCTCTGAGGAGTGGTTTGTTTTCTCACATCTCTGGATTGTCTACTAGTGTCTGCTGTTGACAGATGCAGTATCTGAATTCAGCACTCTGCTACATCTCCTCTCAGCTCTTAGTGGTAATTCAGTTACTTTTGAATCACTGGCACAATGTTCATTTTGTTTTGCCGGATGACCTTGCACATTTATTCTCAGAATAGACTAAAGGCAAGCATAGTGTCTCTCAATTCCACATCAGTGCCATGTGGGAGGATGTGTGAAGCTTCAGAACACGAATTTACCTTCTAAGCCTGGCCATGCTGCTCCATCCGCTTAGATTATGCCAGGACTTCTTCATGTTGGTATATGGATTCCTGTGGCAGAGGTTTCCTCTTAGAGTACCATATGGGGAGCTAAGCAAAAACCCTTTTCTCTTGGAATTTCTACCATCTATCGAATGTTCTCCTTCCTTCTCTGGGGCTTTGAATCATTTTGGTAGGGAGATTAGGACTCACATCTGATCAACTCCTTTATTTTTTATCTCTACCAACTTGCAGACTGAAAGTGTGGTTTTCTTTTCTTTGTCCGTGACCCTTCCTATTCTAGTGCTAGAAACCTTACGAAGTAGCTTCTATGATGGAAGAACTATTGTCTCCATACTTCAAAAGAACTTGATGATCTGTTACTTCCGGGCATAGTTCTTTAACTAGGATCCACAGGATGAATTGAAGGAAATGATTCTTAGTGATAAAAATATTACAAAAATGCAGTGTGAGTTACATAAACAGTAGTAATACAAATGATAATGTAATGTTTCATATAAGTGCCATAAAGAAGTACAAGATTTCAGAGGAGGTGAAGATAATTTCTGACATGAGAAATCTCAGATTTTTTTTCTTGTAAAAGAGGTTTGATCTTGTTTTGAAAAATGTAAAGTATTATATGATGGAGGAGTGAATTATGGAGGAGTAGATGATTTCAATTATCTACTGAGTTGTAGTACAAAGGCACTGTATAACTGAATACCTTTAAAAACCATTTCCCTATGTACAAGATATAACACTTATTTTTTCCAAACACACACACACAAACACACACACACACACACACACACACACTCACACATCACATCACAAGTGTAGATAAGATGCAAAAGAAAACCAAAGATAAAAAAAAAATATTTCCTTGTATCAGAAATTCAGTAGAAGTATGAAGAGGTAATCAAGTCTCGAACTCTGAACCTGGTGGGATCTGGTTCATAGAGATAGAGAAAATCAAGAGTTTTTCATTTGTGGGAAATGAAACTAAAGTATTCCACACAAGCCTGAGCTCTGGAACTAGGTTCACTACTAGAAGCCAGCAGTTGATATGGGGTTATGTTGTGCTTAACACTGAGGTTAAAAACTGTTAATGATCTAATGCTGAGAGTATTTGGGAAACTGGTTCTTAGGGAACAAGAAGGACATAACTATGGTTATGGTGCCTAGATTGGCATCATCTCCAATATGAAGAGAGAACAGGACATAGATCATATTTATTATAGCTATTTTTAAACATTTAATTTAATTTTTATTTTATGTTGGAGTATAGTTGATTTACAATATTGTGTTAGTTTCAGGTGTACAGCAAAGTGGTTCAGCTATACATATACATATATTCATTCTTTTTCAAATTCTTCTCCCCTGTAGGTTATTAGAGAATACTGAGTAGAGCTCCCTGTGCTATACAGTAGGTCTTTTTGGATTATCTATTTTATATATAGCAATGTGTATATGTTAATTCTAAACTCTTAATTTATACCTCCACCCACCTTTCCACTTTGGTAACCATAAGTTTGTTTTCAAAGTCTGTGAGTCTGTTTCTGTTTTGTAAATAAGTTCATTTGTATCATATATTTGTCTTTCTTTGACTAATTTCATGTAGTATGATAATCTCTAGGTCCATCCATGTTCCTGCAAATGGCATAATTTCATTCATTTTTATGGCTGAGTAATATTCCATCTTATATATGTACCACATCTTCTTTATACATTCATCTGTCAATGGAAGTTAAGTTGTTTCCATGTCTTGACTATAGTGCTAAATAGTGCTACAGTGAAAACTGGGGTACGTGTATCTGTTCTAATTATGTTTTTCTCCTGATATACTCCAGGAGTGGGATTGCTGGATCATATGGTAGCTCTATTTTTAGTTTTTTAAGGAACATTTGTAGTGTTCTCCATTGTGGTTGTACCAATTTACATTCCCGCCAACAGCGCAGGAGGATTCCCTTTCCTCCACACCCTTTCCAGCATTTATTGTTTGTAGACATTTTGATGATGGTCATTCTGACTGGTGTGAGGTGATACCTCATTGTAGTTTTGATTTGCATTTCTCTAATAATTAGTGATGTTGAGCATCATTTCATGTGCTTTTTGGCCATCTGTATGTATTATTTTTATTTTTATTTTTTTTTTGCGGTACGCGGGCCTCTCACTGTCGTGGCCTCTCCCGTTGCGGAGCGCAGCCTCAGTGGCCATGGCTCACAGGTCCAGCCACTCCGTGGCATGTGGGATCTTCCCGGACCGGGGCATGAACCCGTGTCCCGTGCATCGGCAGGCAGACTCTCAACCACTGTGCCACCAGGGAAGCCCCATCTGTATGTATTCTTTAGAGGCATGTCTATTTAGGCCTTCTGCCCGTTTTTTGATTGTGTTTCTTTGTTTGTTTGATATAGAGCTGCATGAACTATTTGTATATTTTGGAGATTAATCTGTTGTCAGTCACTTCATTTGCAAATATTTTCTCTCATTTTGAGGGTTGTCTTTTCGTCTTGTTTATGGTTTCCTTTGCTGTGCAAAAGCTTTTAAGTTTCATTATGTTCCATTTGTTTATTTTTGTTTTTATTTCCATTACTCTAGAAGGTGGATCATAAAAGATCTGGCTGTGATTTACATCAAAGTGTGTTCTTCCTATGTTTTCCTCTAAGAGTTTTATAGTGTCTGGCCTTCATT
>NC_041232.1:58405193-58406585 GCF_002837175.3 Physeter macrocephalus | reverse complement strand
GCTTTGGGTAATATAGTCATTTTCACAATGTTGATTCATCCAATCCAAGAACATGGTATATCTCTCCATCTGTTGGTATCATCTTTAATTTCTTTCATCAGTGTCTTAATAGTTTTCTGCATACAGATCTCTTGTCTCCCTAGGCAGTTTTATTTCTAGGTATTTTATTCTTTTTGTTGCAGTGATAAATGGGAGTGTTTCCTTAATTTCGCATTGAGATTTTTCATCATTAGTGTATAGGAATGAAAGAGATTTCTGTGCATTAATTTTGTATCCTGCAACTTTACCAGATTCGTTGATTAGCTCTAGTAGTTTTCTGGTGGCATTTTAGGACTCTCTATGTATAGTATCATGTCATCTGCAAACAGTGACAGTTTTAGTTCTTCTTTTCCAATTTGGATTCCTCTTCTTCCTTTTTCTTCTCTGATTGCTGTGGCTAGGACTTCCAAAACTATGTTGAATAGTAGTGGTGAGAGTGGAATCCTTGTCTTGTTCCTGATCTTAGAGGAAATGTTTTCAGTTTTTCACCATTGAGAATGATGTTTGCTGTGGGTTTCTTTTATATGGCCTTTATTATATTGAGGTAGGTTCCCTCTATGCCCACTTTCTGGAGAGTTTTTATCATACATGGGTGTTGAATTTTGTGAAAAGCTTTTTTTTGCATCTATTGAGATGATCATATGGTTTTTATCCTTCAATTTGTTAATATGGTGTATCACATTGATTCATTTGTGTAAATTGAATAATCCTTTCATCCCTCAGACAAATCACACTTGATCATGGTGTATGATCCTTTTAATGTGTTGTTGGATTCTCTTTGCTAGTATTTTGTTGAGGATTTTTACGTCTATATTCATCAGTGATATTGGTCTGTAATTTTCTTTTTTTGGAGTATCTTTGTCTCGTTTTGGTATCAGGGTGATGGTGGACTCATAGAATGAGTTTGGGGGTGTTCCTTCTTCTGAAATTTTTTGGAAGAGTTTGAGAAGTATGGGTGTTAGCTCTTCTCTAAATGTTTGATAGAATTCACCTGTGAAGCAGTCTGGTCCTGGACTTTTTTTTGTTGGAATATTTTCAATCACAGTTTCAATTTCATTACTTGTGATTGGTCTGTTCATATTTTCTATTTCTTCCTGGTTCAGTCTTGGGAGGTTATACCTTTCTAAGAATTTGTCCATTTCTTCCAGGTTGTCCATTTTATTGGCCTAGAGCTCCTTGTAGTTTTCTCTTAAAATGCTTTGTATTTCTGCGATGTCTGTTGTAACTTCTCCTTTTTCATTTCTAATTTTATTGATTTAAGTCCTCTCCCTCTTTTTCTTGATGAGTCTGGCTAATGGTTTATCAATTTTGTTTATCTTCTCAAAGAACCAGCTTTTAGTTTTATTGATCTTT
>NC_041232.1:58397476-58404746 GCF_002837175.3 Physeter macrocephalus | reverse complement strand
ATTTATTTCTGCTCTTATCTTTATGATTTCTTTCCTTCTGTTAACTTTGGGTTTTGTTTGTTCTTCTTTCTCTAGTTCCTTTAGGTGTAAGGTTAAATTGTTTACTTGAGATTTTTCTTGTTTCATGAGGTAGGCTTGTATAGCTATATACTTCCCTCTAGAACTGCTTTTGCTATATCCCATAGGTTTTGAATCATCGTGTTTTCATTGTCATTTGTTTCTAGGTATTTTTTTAATTTCTTCTTTGATTTCTTCAGTGATCTCTTGTTTATTTAGTAACGTATTGTTTAGCCTCCATATGTTTGTGTTTTTTATGTTTTTTTCCCTGTAATTGATTTCTAATGTCATAGCGTTGTGGTCAGAAAAGATGCATGATATGATTTCAATTTTCTTAAATTTACTGAGGCTTGATTTGTGACCCAAGATGTGATCTATCCTGGAGAATGTTCCATGCACACTTGAGAAGAAAGTTCAATCTGCTTGGTTTGGATGGAATGTCCTATAAATATCAGTTAAATCTCTCTGGTTTAGTGTGTCATTTGAAGCTTGTGTTTCCTTACTAATTTTCTGTTTGGATGGTCTGTCAATTGGTGTAAGTTAGGTGTTAAAGTCCCCCACTATTATTGTCACTGTTGATTTCCTCTTTTATAGCTGTTAGCAGTTGCCTTATGTTTTGAGGTTCTCTTATGTTGGATGCATATGTATTTATAATTGCTATATCTTCTTCTTGGATTGATCATTTGATCATTATGTAGTGTCCTTCCTTGTCTCTTGTAACATTCTTTAATTTAAAGTCTATTTTTTCTGATATGAGTATTGCTACTCCAGCTTTCTTTTGATTTCCATTTGTGTGGAATATCTTTTTCCATCCCCTCACTTTCAGTCTGTATGTGTCCCTAGGTCTGAGGTGGGTCTCCTGTAGACAGCATATATATGGGTCTTGTTTATGTATCCATTCAGCAAGCCTGTGTCTTTTGATTGGAGCATTTAATCCATTCACATTTAAGGTAATTATTGATATGTATGTTCCTGTTACCATTTTCTTAATCGTTTTGGGTTTGTTTGCTAGGTCTTTTTCTTCTCTTATGTTTCCAACTTAGAGAAGTTCCTTTAGCTTTTGTTGTAGAGCTGGTTTGGTGATGCTGAATTCTCTTACCTTTTGCTTTTCTGTAAAGCTTTTGATTTCTCTGTAGAATCTGAATGAGATCCTTGCCAGGTAGAGTAAACCTGGTTGTAAGTTCTTCTCTTTCATCACTTTAAATATATCATACCACTCCTTCTGGCTTGTAGAGTTTCTGTTGAGAAATCAGCTGTTAACCTTATGGGATTTCCCTTGTATGTTATTTTTCGTTTTTCCCTTGCTGCTTTCAATAATATTTCTTTGTCTTAAAATTTTGCCAATTTATTACTATGTGTCTCAGCGTGTTTCTCCTTGAGTTTATCCTGTATGGGACTCTATGTGCTCCATGGACTTGGGTGGCTATTTCCTTTCCCATGTTAGGGAACTTTTTGACTATAATCTTTTCAAATGTTTTCTTTGGTCTTTTCTCTCTCTCTTCTCCTTCTGGAACCCCTATAATGCGAATGTTGTTGCATTTAATGTTGTCCCGGAGGTCTCTTAGTCTGTCTTCATTTCTTTTCATTACTTTTTTCTTTATTCTGTTCTGCAGCAATGAATTCCACCATTCTGTCTTCCAGGTCACTTATTTGTTCTTCTGCCTCAGTTATTCTGCTATTGATTCCTTCTAGTGTATTTTTAATTGCAGTTATTGTATTGTTCATCTCTGTTTTTTTTTTCTTTAATTCTTCTAGGTCTTTGTTAAACATTCCTTGCATCTTCTCGATCTTTGCCTCCATTCTTTTTCTGAGATCCTGGATCATGTTCACGATCATTATTCTGAATTCTTTTTCTGGAAGATTGCCAATCTCCACTTCATTTAGTTGTTTTTCTGGGGTTTTATCTTGTTCCTTCATCTGGTACATAGCCCTCTGCTTTTTCATCTTGTCTATCTTTCTGTGAATGTGGTTTTTGTTCCACAGGTTGCAGGACTGTATTTGTTCTTGCTTCTGCTGTCTGCCCTCTGGTGGATGAGGCTATCTAAGGGGCTTGTGCAAGTTTCCTGATGGGAGGGACTGGTGGTGGGTAGTGCTGGCTGTTGCTCTGGTATGCAGAGCTCAGTTAAACTTTAATCTGCTTGCCTGCTGATGGGTGTGGCTGGGTTCCCTCCCTGTTGGTTGTTTGGCCTGAGGCAACCCAACACTGGAGCCTACCCGGGCTCTTTGGTGGTGCTAACGGTGGACTCTGGAAAGGCTCACACCAAGGAGTACTTCCCAGAACTTCTGCTGCCAGTGTCCTTGTCCTCACAGTGAGACAGAGCCACCCCTTCTCTCTGCAAGAGATCCCCCAACACTAGCCGGTAGGTCTGGTTCAGTCTCTATGGGGTCACTGCTCCTTCCCCTGGGTCCCGATGTGCTCACTACTTTGTGTGTGCCCTCCAAGAGTAGAGACTCTGTTTCCCACAGTCCTGTCAAAGTCCTGCCATCAAATCCTGCTAGATTTCAAAGTCTGATTCTCTAGGAATTCCTCCTCCCATGCTGGACCCCCAGATTCAGAAGCCTGACGTGGGACTCAGAACCTTCACTCCAGTGGGTGGACTTCTGTGGTGTAAGTATTCTCCAGTTTGTGAGTCACCCACCCAACAGTTATGGGATTTGATTTTATTGTCATTGTGCCCCCCCTACAGTCTCATTGTGGCTTCTCCTTTGTCTTTGGATGTGGGGTATCTTTTCTGGTGAGTTCCAGTGTCTTCCTCAATGTGGCTTCTCCTTTGTCTTTGGATGTGGGGTATCTTTTCTGGTGAGTTCCAGTGTCTTCTTGTTGATGATTGTTCAGCAGTTAGTCGTGATTCCAGTGTTCTCGCAAGAGGGAGTGAGAGCACGTCCTATACTCCACCATCTTGAACCAATCTCTCCCTGTTTCTTATTTATTTTATACCCCGTAATTTGTGCTTCTTAATCCCCTTCACCTATGTTGCCCCTCCCCCACCCCTCTCTCCACTAGTAACCACTAGTTTGTATATGTGAGTCAGTTTCTGTTTTGTTATATTTGTTTTGATTACTGTAGCTTTGTAGTATAGTCTGAAGTCAGGGAGCATAATATATCTGGCTTTGTTCCTTTTTTCTCAAGATTGCTTTCGATATTCAGGGTCTTCTGTGATGCCATACAAATTTTAGGATTATTTGTTTTAGTTTTGTGGAAAATGTCGTGGGTCTTTTGATAGGGATTGCATTAAATCTATAGATTGCTCTGGTAGTATAAACATTTAAGAAATATTAATTTTCCAACCACTGAACATGGGATATCTTTTCATTTATTTGTATGATCTTCAATTTCATTCATCAATGTCTTATAGTTTTCAGAGTGTAAGTCTTTCACCACCTTAAGTTTATTCCTAGGTATTTTATTCTTTTTGATGTGATTATAAATGGAATTGTTTTCTTGATTTCTCTTTCAGATAGCTCACTATTAGTTTATAGAAAAGCAAAATATTGTTGTATATTAATCTTGTATCCTGCAGCTGTACTGAATTGATTTACTAGTTCCAATAGTTTTTTGGTGCAGTGTTTATGGTTTTCTACATATAGTATCATGTCATCTGTGAATAGTGCCAGTTTTCCTTTATCTGTTTTAATTTGGATGTCATTTATTTCTTTTTCTGTCTGATTGACCAGGATTTATAATACTGCATAAAATAGAAATGGCAAGAGTGTGTCTCCTTGTCTTTTTCCTGATCTTAAAAGAAAAGCTTTCAGCTTTTCACCATTGTGTATGATATTAGCTGTGGGCTTGTCATTAAATGGCCTTTATTATGTTGAGATATGTTCCCTCTATACTAACTTTGTTGAGATTTTTTTACCATGAATGGATATTACATTTTGTCAAATATTTTTTCTGCATCTGAGATCATGCGATTTTGTTAATGTGATTATTTTTTATTTTGTTAATGTGATGTATTGAATTGATTGATTTGCAAATATTGGATCATCATTACATCCCTGGAATAAATCCTACTTCAACATGATGTATGATCCTTTTTATGTATTGTTGAATTCAGTTTGATACTATTTTGTTGAGGATTTTTGCATCTATCATCAGAGATATTGGCCTGTAATTTTTCTTTTTTGTAGTGTTTTTCTCTGGTTTTGGTATCAGGGTAATGCTGGCCTTGTAGAATAAGTTTGGGAGTGTTCCCTCCTTTTTATTTTTTGGAATAGTTTGAAAGAGTTAAGCATTATTAACTCTTTAAATGTTTGATAGAATTCCCCTGTGTACTGTCCAGGCCTGAACTTTCTTGGGGGGAGTCTTTTGATTACTGATTCAATTTCAGTGCTAGTAATTTTTCTGTTCAGATGATCTATTTCTTCCTTTCAGTCTTGGAAGAAAGAAAAAAAATGTATGTTCTGGGAATTCATCTATTTCTTCTAGGTTGTCCAATTTGTTGGTGTATAACAAGTTGTTGCATTCTTTTATAAGTGTTTGTATTGCTGTGATATTGGTTGTTATTTCTCTTTTATCTCTACTTTTGTTTATTTGGGTCTTCTTTTTTTCTTAATGAGCCTGGCTAAAGGTTTATCAAGTTTGTTTATCTTTTCAAAAGCCAGCTCTTAGTTTCATTGATCTTTTCTTTTTCTTTTTTTCTTTTTTTCCCCTTTGGTGTCTATTTTCTCATACTCTATTTTTTTATTACTCCCTTCCTTCTGCTGACTTTGGACTTTGTTTGTTCTTCTTCTTCTAATACCTTTAGATGGAAAGTTAGGTTGCTTGAGGTTTTTCTTGTTTCTTGAGGTAGGTCTTTATCATTATAAATTTCCCCCTTAGAGCTGCTTCTGCTGCATTCCTTAGTTTTTGGAAAGTAGAGTTTTTATTTTCATTTGTCTCAAGGTATTTTCTGATTTCCTCTATGATCTCTTCATTGACTCATTGGTATTTTAGTAGCAAGTTGTTTAGTCTCCATGTATTTGTGTTTTTCTCATTTTTCTTCCTGTAATTGACTTGTAAATTCATATTATTGTGTTCAGAAAAGATGCTTGATAAGATTTCAGTCTTCTTAACTTTATTGAGATTTGTTCTGTGACATAACATGTGATCTGTCTTGGAGAATGGTCCATGAGCACTTGAAAATAATGTGTATTCTTCTGCTTTTGGATGGCATGATCGGCAAATATCTATTAACTACATCTAGTCTAATGTGTCATTTAAGGTCAGTGTTTCCTCAGTGATTTTCTCTCTTGATGATTTATTCATTGCCCTAAGTGGGGTATTAAATCCCCCTACTACTATTGTATTATTGTCAATTTCTCGCTTTATGTTTGTTAATATTTGCTTTATATATTTAGGTGCACCTATATTAGGTGCATATAAATTTATGAATATTATATCTTCTTCTTAGATTGTCCCCTTTATTATTATATAATGTCCTTCCTTTTCTTTTATTATAGACTTTTTTAAAAGTCTACTATGTCTAATGTGAATATTGCTCCTCTAGCTTTCTTTTTTTCTTTTTTTTTTTTTTTTGCGGTATGCAGGCCTCCCTCTGTTGTGGCCTCTCCCTTTGCAGAGAACAGGCTCCAGACTCGCAGGCTCAGTGGCCATGGCTCACGGGCCAATCCACTCCACAGCATGTAGGATTTTCCCAGACCGGGGTATGAACCCAGGACCCCTGCATTGGCAGGCAGACTCTCAACCACTGTGCCACCAGGGAAGCCCTAGCTTTCTTTTAAATTCTATTTGCATGGAATATATTTTTCCATCCTCTCTCTTTTAGTATGTGTGTATCTTTAGCTCTGAAGTGAGTCTCTTGAAGGCAGCATAGAGACCAGTCTTGTTTTTTAATTCAAACAGCCACTCTATGTCTTTTAATTGGAGCATTCAGTCCATTGGCATTTAAAGTTATTATTGATAGATACGCACTTACTGCATTTTTGCCACTTGTTTCCTCGTTGTTCTTGTTGTTCATCTCCATTCTTTTATTTTACTTTAAAGTCTTCCCTTGTAGTTTGATAAATTATTTTTAGTGTTATGTTTGAGTTTATTTTAATTTTGTTTATCTATTGTAAGTTTTTGATTTATAGCTACCATGAAGTTCATATATGTCAAACTATATAGCTGCTTGTTTTAAACTGATAGTCATTTATGTCCAAAGGCATTCTAAAAGATCTACATTTTTTTTGCTCAGCTCATTGCCACGTTTTGTGTTTTGATGTCATATTTTATATCTTCATGTCTATCTCTTAACTGCTTATTGCAGTTATAGTTGATTCTACAATTTTAGTTTTTTAACCTTCATGCTAGCTTATTTAATTGGTTGATCCACTACCTTTACTATATTTTTGCCTTTACCAGTGAGATTTTTCCCTTCCTATATTTCCTTTTTTCTTTTTATAGACTTTTCTTTTCAATTTTAGAAAACCAATTAAGATTTTTTGTAAGGTCAGTTTAGTGGTGATGAACTCTTAGTTTTTGCTTGTCTGGGAAGCTCTATCACTCCTTCAATTCTGTATGATAACCTTTCCAGATAGAGTAGTCTAGGTTGCAGGGTTTTCCCTCTTCACTTTAAATATATTATGCCTTTCCCTTCTGACATGCAATTTTTTTTGCTAAAAAATCTGTTGATAGCCCTATGAGGGTATGACACCCTTTGTTTTTTTTCTTGATGCATTTAAAATTGTCTCTTTAACTTTTGCCATTTTAATTATGATATGGCTTGATCTTGTTCTCTTTGAATTCATCTTGTTTGATACTCTTTGTGATTTCTGGATCTGGATATTGGTCTCATTTTTCAGGTTAGAGAAATTTCAGCCATAATTTTTTTTTTTCTGTTTAAAAGCCATTTTATTTTATTCTTTTAAACATCTTTATTGGAGTATAACAGTTTTACAATGGTGTGTTACTTTCTGCTTTACAACAAAGTGAATCAGTTATACATATCCATATGTTCCCATATCTCTTCCCTCTTGTGTCTCCCTCCCTCCCACCCTCCCTATCCCACCCCTCTAGGTGGTCTCAAACCAGCTAGCTAATCTCCCTGTGCCATGCGACTGCTTCCCACTAGCTATCTATTTTACATTTGGTAGTGTATATATGTCCATGACACTCTCTCACTTCGTCACGGCTTACCCTTCCCCCTCCCATATCCTCAAGTCCATGCTCTAGTAGGTCTGTATTTTATTCCCGTCCTACCACTAATCTCTTCATGACATTTTTTTTTCT
>NC_041232.1:58394234-58396132 GCF_002837175.3 Physeter macrocephalus | reverse complement strand
TCTTTATTGGAGTATAATTGCTTTACAATGGTGTGTTAGTTTCTGCTTTATAACAAAGTGAATCAGTTATACATATACATATGTTCCCATATCTCTTCCCTCTTGCGTCTCCCTCCCTCCCACCCTCCCTATCCCACCCCTCTCGGTGGTCACAAAGCACAGAGGTGATCTCCCTGTGCTATGCGGCAGCTTCCCACTAGCTATCTATTTTACATTTGGTAGTGTATATATGTCCATGACACTCTCTCACTTCGTCACGGCTTACCCTTCCCCCTCCCATATCCTCAAGTCCATGCTCTAGTAGGTCTGTATTTTATTCCCGTCCTACCACTAATCTCTTCATGACATTTTTTTTTCTTAGATTCCATATATATGTGTTAGCATACGGTATTTGTTTTTCTCCTTCTGACTTACTTCACTCTGTATGACAGACTCCAGGTCCATCCACCTCACTACAAATAACTCAGTTTCATTTCTTTTTATGGCTGAGTAATATTCCATTGTATATATGTGCCACATCTTCTTTATCCATTCATCTGTTGATGGACACTTAGGTTGCTTCCATGTCCTGCCTATTGTAAATAGAGCTGCAATGAACATTTTGGTACATGACTCTTTTTGAATTATGGTTTTCTCAGGGTATATGCCCAGTAGTGGGATTTCTGGGTCGTATGGTAGTTCTATTTGTACTTTTTTAGGGAACCTCCATACTGTTCTTCATAGTGGCTGTATCAATTTACATTCCCACCAGCAGTGCAAGAGTGTTCCCTTTTCTCCACACCCTCTCCAGCATTTATTGTTTCTAGATTTATTGATGACGGCCATTCTGACCTGTGTGAAATGATATCTCATTATAGTTTTGATTTGCATTTCTCTAATGATTAATGATGGTGAGCACTCTTTCATGTGTTTGTTGGCAATCTGTATATCTTCTTTGGAGAAATGTTTATTTAGTTCTTCTGCCCAGTTTAGGATTGGGTTGTTTTTTTTTGTTTGTTTTTGAGCTGCATGTGTTGCTTATAAATTTTGGATATTAATCCTCTGTCAGTTGCTTCGTTTGCAACTATTTTCTCCCATTCTGAGGGTTGTCTATTGGTCTTGTTTATGGTATCCTTTGCTGTGCAAAAGCTTTTAAGTTTCATTAGGTCCCATTTGTTTATTTTATTTCCATTTCTTTAGGAGGTGGGTCAAAAAGATCTTGCTGTGATTTATGCCAAAGAGTGCTCTGCCTAGGTTTTCCTCTAAAAGTTTTATAGTGTCTGGCCTTACATTTAGGTCTTGAATAAATTTTTTATTTATTTTTGTGTATGGTGTTAGGGAGTGATCTAATTTCATTATTTTACATGTAGGTGTCCAGTTTTCCCAGCTCCACTTATTGGAGTTTTTGTTCTAGTTCTGTAAAAACTGCCATTGGTAGTTTGATAGGGATTGCATTGAATCTGTGGATTGCTTTGGGTAGCAGACTCATTTTCACAATGTTGATTCTTCCAATCCAAGTACATGGTATATTTCTCCACCTATATGTATCATCTTTAATTTCTTTCATCAGTTCTTATAGTTTTCTGCATACAGGTCTTTTGTCTCCTTAGGTAGGTTTATTTTTTGTTGCAATGGTAAATGGGAGTGTTTTCTTAATTTCACTCTCAGATTTTTCATCATTAGTGTGTAAGAATGCCAGAGATTTCTGTGCACTAATTTTCTATCCTACTACTTTACCAAATTCATTGATTAGGTCTAGTAGTTTTCTGGTAGCCTCCTTAGGATTCTCTATGTATAGTATCATGTCATCTGCAAACAGTAACATCTTTAATTCTTCTTTTCCAATTTGGATTCCTTTTATTTCTTTTTCTTCTCTGATTGCTGTGGCTAGAAATTCCAAAACTATGTTGAATAAGAGA
>NC_041232.1:58392814-58393371 GCF_002837175.3 Physeter macrocephalus | reverse complement strand
TCAAAGAACCAGCTTTTAGTTTTATTGATCTTTGCCATCGTTTCCTTCACTTCTTTTTCATTTATTTCTCATGTGTTCTTTATGATTTCTTTCCTTCTGCTAAATTTGGGGGATTTTTGTTCTTCTTTCTCTAACTGCTTTAGGTGCAAAGTTAGGTTGTTATTCGAGATGTTTCCTGTTTCTTAAGGTAGGATTGTATTGTTATAAACTTCCCTCTTAGAACTGTTTTTGCTGCATCCCATAGTGTTTGGGTCATCGTGCCTCCATTGTCATTTGTTTCTAAGTAGTTTTTGATTTCCTCTTTGATTTCTTCAGTGATCACTTCGTTATTATGTAGTGTGTTGTTTAGCCTCCATGTGTTTGTATTTTTTACAGATCTTTTCCTGTAATTGATATCTAGTCTCATAGCGTTGTGGTCAGAAAAGATACTTGATATTATTTCAATTTTCTTAAATTTACCAAGACTAGATTTGTGACCCAATATATGATCTCTCCTGGAGAATGTTCCATGAGCACTTGAGAAGAATGTGTATTCTGTTGTTTTTGGATGGAATGTC
>NC_041232.1:58389078-58389456 GCF_002837175.3 Physeter macrocephalus | reverse complement strand
TTCTTTTAATATTTTTTCTTTGTATTTAATTTTTGACAGTTTGATTATTATGTGTCTTAGCGTGTTTCTCCTTCAATTTATCCTGTATGGGACTCTCTGTGCTTCCTGTACTTGATTGCCTCTTTCTTTTCCTATATCAGGGAAGTTTTCAACTATAATCTCTTCAAATATTTTCTATTCCTTTCTTTTTCTCTTCTTCTTCTGGGACCCCTATAATTCGAATGTTGGTGTGTTTAATGTTGTCCCAGATGTCTCTGAGACTGTCCTCAGTTCTTTTCGATCTTTTTTCTTTATTCTGCTCTGCAGTAGTTATTTACACTATTTTATCTTCCAGGTCACTTATCCGTTCTTTTGCCTCAGTTATTCTGCTATTGATCC
>NC_041232.1:58373817-58388894 GCF_002837175.3 Physeter macrocephalus | reverse complement strand
CTTACTGTGTTTGGGGTCTCCTTTTTGCAGGCTGCAGGTTCGTAGTTCCCATTGTTTTTGGTGACTGTCCCCAGTGGCTAAGGTTGGTTCAGTGGGTTGAGTAGGTTTCCTGGTTAGGGGGACTAGTGCCTATGTTCTGGTGGATGAGGCTGGATCTTATCTTTCTGGTTGGCATGTCCACATCTGGTGGTGTGTTTGGGGATGTTGGTAGCCTTATTATGATTTTAGGCAGCCTCCCTGCTAATGGATGGGGCTGTAGTCCTGTCTTGCTATTTGTTGAGCATAGGGTGTCTAGCACTGTACGTTGCTGGTCCTTGAGTGAAGCTGGGTCTTGGTGTTGAGATGGAGATCTCTGGGAGATTTTCACCATTTGATATTGCATGGAGCTGTGAGGTCTCTTGTGGACCAGTGTCCTGAAGTTGGTTCTCCCACCTCAGAGACACAGCCCTGATGCCTTGCTGGAGTGCCAAGAGCCTTTAATCTACACGGCTCAACATAAAAGGGAGAAAAAATAAAAAGGAAGGAAGGAAGGAAGGAAGGAAATGAGGAAGGAAGGAAGAGAGAAAGGAAGGAAGAAATGAATGAAGGAAGAAAGGAAGGAAGGAAGGAAGGCAGGAAGGAAGGGAGGAAGAAAGGGAGGAAGAATTGAAGGAAGGAAGGGAGGAAGGAAGGGAGGAAAGAAAGGAGTAAGGAAGGAAGGAGGGATGAAAGAAGAAAGAAAGGAAGAAAGAAAGGAAGAAAGGAAGAAGACAAAATAAAGTAGGATAAAATATAGTTATTAAAATAAAAAATAATTATTAAGAAGAAAAATTTTATTAAAAAAAAAAAAAAAAGGGTTGGTCAGAACCCGAGGACAAATGGGGAAAGCAAAGCTATACAGACAAAATCTCACACAGAAGCACACACATACACACTCACTAAAAGAAAAAAAGTGGAAAATAGTAATATATCTTGCTCCTAAAGTCCACCTCCTCAACTTGGGATATTTCGCTGTCTATTCAGGTTTTCCACAGATGCAGGGCACTTCAAGTTGATTGTGGAGCTTTAATGCACTGCTTCTGAGGCTGCTGGGAGAGACCTCCCCCTCTCCTCTTTGTTCACACAGCTCCTGGGTTTCAGCTTTGGACTTGGCTCCGCCTCTGCACATAGGTCGTCCGAGGGTGTCTGCTCTTTGTTCAGACAGGACGGGGTTAAAGGAGCAGCTGATTCGGGGGCTCTGGCTCAGGCCGGTGTGAGGGAGGGGCATGGATGCGGTGCGAGCCTGCGGTGGCAGAGGCCGGCGTGATGCTGCACCAGCCTGAGGCGCACCGCACATTCTCCCGGGGAAGCTGTCCCCAGATCCCAGGACCCCGGCAGTGGCGGGCTGCACAGGCTCCCGGGAGGGGAGGTGTGGAGATTGACCTGTGCTCGCACACAGGCCTCTTGGTCACGGCAGCAGCAACCCTAGCATCCCACACCCGTCTCTGGTGTCCGCGCCGACAGCCGCAGCTCTCGCCCATTTCTGGAGCTCCTGTATGCGGTGCGCTTAATCCCCGCGCTTAATCCCCTCACCTCTAGCACCAGGAAACAAAGAGGCAAGAAAAAGTCTCTTGTCTCTTTGGCAGCTCCACGCCCGTCTCTGGAGCTCCTTTAAGTGATGCGCTTAAACCCCTCTCCTCGTGCACTAGGAAGCAAAGAGTGAAGAAAAGGTCTCTTGCCTCTTCGGCAGCTCCAGACTTCTCCTGGACTCCCTCCTGGCTAGCCGTTGTGCACTAACCGCTTCAGGCTGTTTTCACTCTGCCAACTCCAGACCTCACCCTGGGATCCGACTGAAGCCTGAGGCTCAGCTCCCAGCCCCCACCCACCCTGGCGGGTGACCAGAGAAGCCTCTCGGGCTGGTGAGTGCCAGTCGGCATGGATCCTCTGTGCAGGAATCTCTCTGCTTTGTCCTCTGCACCCTGTTGCTGCGCTCTCCTCCACGGCTCCAAAGCTTCCCCCCTCCGCCAGCCGCAGTCTCTGCCCACGAAGGGGCTTCTAGTGTGTGGAAACCTTTCCTCCTTCACAGCTCCCTCCCACTGGTGCATGTTCCGTCCCTATTCTTTTGTCTCTCTTTATTCTTTTTTCCTTTGCCCTACCCAGGTACGTGGGTTGTTTCTTGCCTTTTGGAAGGTCTGAGGTCTTCTGCCAGCATTCCGTGGGTGTTCTATAGGAGCAGTTCCACGTGTAGATGTATTTCTGATGTATCTTTGAGGAGGAAGGTGATCTCTGCTTCTTGCTCTTCCATCATCTTCTCCTTTTCCCAGACATAATTTTATCAAATATATTTTCTACCCCTTTCTTTCTCTCTTCCCCTGAGACCCTTATAACATAAATGTTAGTGTGATTGATGTTGTCTCAGAAGTCCCTTAAACTATCCCCATTTTTTTAAGTTTATTTTTCTTTTTGCTGTTCTGATTGGGTGATTTTCACTATTCTATCTTCCAGGTCACTCATGCCTTCTTCTGTATCATCTAATCTGTTGTGAATTCATTCTAGTGTATTTTTCATTTTAGTTACTGTGTTTTTCAGCTCTGATTCATTCTTTTAACTTTTTAGTTCTTTGTTGATGCTTTCACTGTATTCCTTTATTCTTTCCCTGATTTCAGTTGACATATTAATTACTATTGCTTTGAACTCTTTGGTTGGAAAGATAGGTCTTAAATTATCCATTTCATTAGGTTATTTTCATTCTTGTTATTTCATTTGAAACATATTCTTCTGTCTTTTCATTTTGTTTTACTCTGTTTGTCTCTATGAAATTAGGTAATAGTTACCTATCCTGGTCTTTAAGGTGTGATCGTGTGTGGAAGCATCCCTATGCAGTCTGCATGTGCCTAGTGGCTTTGGTGGGAAATCTAGGTCTTACGTGAGCATAGGCTGTATCTTCTCCCAGGGTTTGCTTGCAGCAGCCACCTTGGTGGGAGTTAGGGCTGGAATCAGAGGGGCTACAGCTAGAGCCAGGCACAAGTGGGAGCTTCTCCTAGGCTCAATGGAAGTCACTGACCTATTGAGAGGTGAGACTGGTATCAAAAGGACTGGAGCAGAAGCCCTGAAGAAGGCAGGCTTCCCCCTTGCATAATAGCAGTCTCCACCTTGGTTGGGGGCATGGCCAAACCCAAGAAGTTAGAGTTCCATTTCTGAGATGACTTTAGGGCTCCACCCTGTATAGAGGCAGGCTGGGGCCCACACTGACTCCACTCTCTCCCTAGTATGCACCCTTGCATTGTCAGTGGCAGTCTCCACCTTAGCAAGGAGTGATGCCAGAGCAGGAGTCCACTGTAGGCTGGGGTGTATGCTGAGTTGGTCTTGGCAGGCCAGGCAGAGCTCCAGGCAGTTTTCAATATGCTGCCTCTGTGCTGGAACTAGGAACAATTAAGTCTGTGCCTGTGTTCTTCAAGAGCAGAGTCTCAGTTTCTTACAGCTCTTTAGTAAGCCCCACTGGTTTTAAAACCTGCTACAGAGGCTTTGTCTTCCTTGTGCTGTACCCCAGGGCTGGGGTGGCTAATATGGAGCTTGAGCTGCTTGCTATTTAAGGAGAATCCTTGAAACTGTTATACCTCCACCCCTTCTGGGTCGTTCACTAGAGGTATGTGTCCTCTTCTCCTAGCAGACTCCATGTGGTTCTTTCTTCATAGTCTTAGTTGTAGAAGAGCTTGTTCTGCTTGTCTTCAGGTCATTCTCAGTAAGAGTTGCTCTATATGTAGTTGTAGTTTTGATGTGTTCATGGGGGGAGGTGAGCTCAGCATCTTCCTTCTCTGCCATCTTGATCCTCAGATAAGGTTTAAAAAAAACTCAACTTAAATATCTTATCTTAATAAATAAAATAAAATTAAGACATTTAAAAATAATACCTTAAAATCACCCAATAAAAATCTGTGTTAAATTTTTCCCTGTTCTCATGAAAATATCTTTGAATCTTAGTCCAAATAAATTTTATGCATTGTAGTAGTTTGATATCCCTCTGAAGTCCATTTTAGTCTGTAATGAGCTAAAACAGGCTCTCTTTATTCTTTTCTTTCTAATGCTATTTATTCATTTGAAAATCTGGGTCATTTGTCCTATAAGATTTTCCATTTAACATTTGACTAACTTTATCCTTGTGGTATCAATTCACATGTTTCTCTAGTGTCTGTCTTTCCTGAAAACTGTCAGTTAAATCTAAAGGCTTAGTCAGGTTAAAGGTTATTTATTTTTCTAGCAAGAACAAGATGTAAGTGGTACTGTGTGCTTCTTATTTCACTGTATCAAGAGATGGAAAATGTCTGATGGGCCTACCTTTGGTAACATTAAGATTGATCAAGGTGTTCAAATGATATAAGCACAATCCACTTTTTATGAAGTTCCCAATAAAACTTTCACCCAAGGAGTTTAGTAGACTTTCATGATTGTTACATGGATCCATTGTTTCAGTAGGGATGAACAAATGATTTATCAATCCTTCGTGTATAAGCTATATTTCTCCTTCAAACAAAAACTTGCCCTTATCACCACTTTGGTTGTAGTGAAATAAAATCTATACAAGGTACATGCAATTTTTCCTTTTAAATATTTTTTCAGAATAATTAGTTGGTGTCTGAGAAAACTACAACATTGACCAACAAGCTTTTTTCCTAATCATGAATTCATAATTTTTTCATTTTGTGATGTGTTCCAATTCATTGGAGTTCTTGGTATTATCGTTATTATTATTATTTTGATGGATCTATTGTCCCATATTTGACCAGTGAAGGTCCCTGTAAGTCAATTTCTGTGTCTTTTGACCAATAGACCCATACTTTGCATGACTCATTGCTTTCACAGACAATACTATATTAGGCTCATCTTGCAGTTTTCCTGCCCTAGAAGGAAATTACTTCCTCCACCTTTTGTGAGAGAGAAGCAGAGTATTTGATACCAGAGTTATCTGAAGACTATGGTGAGGGAAGTGTCCAGAAAAGAGAGATTGGAGACATAACACAACACTTCTGTGGATTTTCATGAAAACTGGTTCTAAGGATTTCTTTCATTCTTTTTCTTTTCTTTTTTTTTTTAAAGAAGTATTTCTCGGGCTTCCCTGGTGGCGCAGTGGTTGAGAATCCGCCTGCCGATGCAGGGGACACGGGTTCGTGCCCCGATCCGGGAAGATCTCACATGCCGCAGAGCGGCTGGGCCCGTGAGCCATGGCCGCTGAGCCTGCGCGTCTGGAGCCTGTGCTCCGCAATGGGAGAGGCCACAACAGTGAGAGGCCCACGTACCACAAAAAAAAAAAAAAAAAAAAAAAGTATTTCTCCCTCTACTCTTAGGTCAGCTTAATGGAAGAAAAGCATTTTGTAAGCTCAAGGGTTTTCATCATTGAATTCCTGATTGATTATGACACATTAGTTTCAGTACTTTCTAGCTTGGTTTCATTTAATAAGGAAGATAATGTACTGGGCTGAAAAGCACCTTAAACCAGGAGTCACGACACTTGGATTGCCAGCACAAGCTCATTGTGTGACCACAGAGAAAACCTAGATATGCTATGCTCTCATTTTATTTCACTTATAAAATAAGGACACTAGTAACTGCCAATTTATCTTTCAGATAATCTGTGCAAATATTACTAGAAGTGAATTTGGAATGCCTTAAAATATAAAGCAAATATTCTACTGTAAAGTGTATATCTGTAAGGTGTACTCTGACTAAAGTTTTGCTCTTTGCACTTCTTTTACTGGACTTGATCTTCTCTACCTTCTGTGGGCTTTGACCAATTTTTTTCATTTATTTTACTGCTGCTGTCTTAAATCCTTATGACCTAACTTCCAGAAAATTTCTGGATCTGGAGAGTCTCCTGATTTGTTCCTAAACTTAGAATTAGTTCTCAAACTTGAATTACCTTCTACCTGTTGTTCAATATGGCAGGAAGAATTAAGTGGTAGACTGTTATATCTGTAAAATCCATCTGGGATCTAAAAATACTAGTGTATTATGCATACATAACACACAACATTCACATACATACACATAGTATACTAAAAGGAAAAAAAAAAAACATGGTTAAAGGGTGGTAGGAGTGTTGGTGTGGTTTAGTGCAAATGCTTTGGCCAGGAAATCAGAAGGCCTGGACTCAAGCCCAGTTGGTAGACATGTAATTTTGTGGAAGTCACTGCAACTCTGTGACTCTCAAGTTCGTCATATGTAACAATTTAATTTTGAGGTCTCTTAAAGCCCTGAAATATTTAAGTCTTTTAAGAAAAGAGGAAGAAAACATTTCCCCAAATTTCTAACAATGTCAGTAAGACTCAACATATGTCATATTGGGCCCATAGGAGATTTAGTTATAGTTCCTTGTGGTTTTGATTCTAAATATTTTTCTTGAGCTGAATTCTTCAAACATGTTTCATGACACCCGCATCAAGATGTTAAAACTTTTAGAGGAGAAAGTAACTATATAGTTTGTCCATGCAAATGGTGGGCAATTGCTCTATACTAAACACACTACACAAGAAGATGGAGTCTGAACTTCTTCAAGCTAGATTTCCTCCCCCAGAATGTTAAAGCGCAAGAAGTACATTTTTTATGTGAAGACATAAAAAAAAAAAGAATGTCTTGAAAGCTAAGAGAAAAAGTGTGAGCTGTTTTTTAAAAAGCTGTGGTTAATAACACACTTAGCCCAAACACATTTCTTTTAAAAATAAGCTACAAAATATTTTTCCACTTGTAAGGTGTATTTTGCTATTCACTTCAACACTAAAACTTCAAATATACAGAACTTTATATTTTAAGAAGTAAATTTTATAGTCAATAACTTAGTTTTTTGCTGTTGTTGAGCTTACTCTGCTTTTACTGAGGTTAGAAATTGATTCTTTTCCAATTTGCCATTTTTCAAAATCAGAATGTTTATTAGACAGATGGACAACCATCATCAACTTAAGTGAATGTTTTCTAAGTCTTGAATGAGACCTGAGATTTCTTCTGTCTATAGACCTTCGGCTCAAAGCCTCTTTGAATAATCTGGAATCACTGGGAGTCAGTTGATTTTCACTTCCTACAGCGAATATAGGCATTCTTTTTTCTCTTGGCCTGCTCTCCATTAAGTTAGATCATATCAACTTTTCTCCAACCTGTATCAAACAGCCTCCAATGATTAGGAAACGCAGGGTTCAAAAAAACATATCAGGGAGGATTCACTCTTACCATGCTGATGGTAGGCATCAGAATAACATGCTTTGTAGTCTGCCTTGGTATGCCAGATCTTTCCCTCATGTTGCTGATGAGTTTCCTTAACTGTAAGCTTCATTTTAACAAGTATTGTTTTCGGCAATATTCTATTAGATCTTCATTTCATTTGGACAGATTACCCATACTTATTTCAGTAAACTAATTTCTATAAGTTTATTTCTATTAGTTTATTTCTATAAACTAATTTGTTTTCTGTTAATAAAGACATCTATTTAGCTTTGTATTATTTTGTTTTCATTTGGGACAGTAGTTATTGTTATGACTTTTTAGTGCACCAAGTGACTTTAAGGCTTTAATTAATTACACTGATATTAAGAAAAACTTCTTTACATAATATCTGTTTACACTTAGGGATATTTAGAGAGTCAACATTGTAATTGCTTTTTTTTTGGTAGTCATAGTTATGTTTTTCTTAAGTTAGAAGCTGTGATAATATTTAGGACTAAGGACATACTTAGGGTTTGGTATAGGCAGTTTTTTTCCAAATAAATTATTGAAAGGAGACTTAGAAAAAAGTTTGATTATTATTAAATAGCTAATAACATGATAATAAATGAGGAAGACATGTGGTTATCTTTGTGATTCCTTACCTACATTTTCTATTTCATACAGTGTTTCAGATTTGTTATAGATGCAAACATCTAGGCTCATGAGTGAAGTTTTCATTTTTCTCAAAAATATGTGATGAAGGTTCAAGATAGGCTTCATTTTGTGTCCGTGACTAGGAAGGGAAACAATATTAGACAAAGAAATAAAGCATTTCTGAACAGACCCATAGGTGCTTAGATGGGACACATTATAAGACCTTTGTACCATTTATACATTCCAAATCATTTCCTATATCTAGCCTCCTGAAAAAGAAAGAAGTTCGTCTGCTTCCTCTGCAAGGCTCTGTCCAGCCAGAGGACAAATTGTTACAGGCAATTGGTTTCAACAGCAAAAAATTCTGCTTTTTTTTTTTTAAGCAAATTTTTTTGAAAGGATAGTTGCTTTTGTTCATTAAAGAATATGTATATTTCCAATTAATTGTGTCACAAACTGCATACATGTGAAGCAGACAATGGACTCTCCTTGTTCTTTAGTATGTTTCTGTTTGCAAATGCTCTGAGATTTTATCCTGAACATAGAAAAAAACTTTGAAAAACATTTTAAAATTCTTGTATGTTATACTTACAAATAGTAAGGTTTCCAAATCTTTTTTCTATTTACACTTATTATATTTAAATATATTTGTATGAAGTGGGCAGGCAAGAATTAGTACCATTTTTCTTAAGAGAAACAAACCTCAGAGAGATTAAATAGGTAGTGAGGCAATATTGGGATCTGGTTCCCTGAGACCCTGTGCCTTGGTTGTCTCCTCTTCACCAAAGATCTTTTGGGACTACGGTACCTAGTGCTTCTTATGGCACCAACTTGAGTCAGTCACTTCAACTCTCTGCTTCATTTATCTCCTATATCAAATGGGGATTTTCTCAGAATTAATAGGGATTTCAAATTAATTTTCTATATTCTGTTGCAGAAGATAGCTTTAAACGAACGTGAGCTGTCATCACAACAGTAGTAAGACATCAGGAGCTGAGAGATGTGGAATAACAGAGAAAAGGGATTTCAAAGGAACCAGAAACACAAAATGTGTTACAGAGACAGAAGGAGTAAAAATTGCTGCAAAGTGGGTTAAAATCCTTTGGCAAATTCTATTTCTCTAGAGAATATGATATTGCCTGGCTGAAACAGAAGAATTAATTGTGTGGTTACCCTGACCAAATGCTGCTGCTCTGGTTGGTAGTGTTGTTGATCAGCTAGAATTTTCAACCTGAGATTTGTGGTGATAGTCCTCATGGGTGGCTTTAAATGCTTAACAGTGTGTTCTTCACAGTGAGTTTAGTGAACTGTGCATGCTTAAAAATTTGCCTGCAGAGGACAGTCCAAATACAAATAACTTAAACTGAGGAGCAAACGGTGAAATGCATTTATGTTCTCCAGTAGACTTAAGAATTGAAAGATCAATAACACTTGTTTCAGGAGCCATTTGCAACAAAAGCACTGGCTGAAACAAACTGATAGATTCATCTGGGGGGATTTATACCAAACAGAGTATTTCTGGATGATTTGTTGAGTTTCTGTTGTTGATTTTGGCAGCAGGGGAATTTACATTTACATTAATAATGTTATCTGTTGTTTTATTTTTGACATTTTAATATTTTAGAATACATAATACAAGTGTGATGTTATCATTTTGAAGAGGTAATGCCAATATATATCACTGGGACATGTTAGAAATGTGTTGAGAGTAAGAGATGATCCCTATTTATGACTTCTACCTAGGGGTACATTTTGGTAAGCCATGGTCGAACCTGATATGCTGAAACTGTGATTCTGATTTTTGAAATAAAAGTATGCTATATAAACTAGTTTAACAGGAAGTTCTGAATTTATAACCTGCATATCAGGCCTGCATGATCTGGGCTGAGGTGCTTATTCTCTGCCTTTTCCCCTCATCTTAAAACTGCATAAATGGAAATGAGCCCACTATTTGCATTGACTTGGCGCATTCCTTCCTTACAACAGGTTAAAAAGGTCTCAAATGGTTGGGCTTCCCTCTTTGAGGGGAAAGAGAGCAATGGGGAGCCATCCACTTGTGTAGTAATGTATCCTGGATCACCAGAATACCATTTGCATTACTTGCTGGTTGACATATAGTGAAACCAATCACAAGTAACCTCAGTTAAGTCCAAGACATTATTCTCAAATTTAGACTATCCAAAATTCTGCTACTTGCTTCTTGAAAAGCTTTGCAATACGAGATATTTTTGGAATAGAGATAGCCCTTTAATTTGGTTAAATCTTACATATTATAGAGAATACATTAAGAAAATTATATGTAGAAATGGTCTCTAAAATTAAATGGAAGTTCTGTTATGTGTATATAGGTAAATTCATCCACAGATGAAGCTACCTATGTGCACATACATATATACATACACAATGGAGTACTACTCAGCCATAAAAAATGAATGAAGTTAAAGAATACATTAACATTAATAGGTAAATACCACATCTTTATTCATTCATCTGTGGATGGACACTTAGGATGCTTCCATATCTTGACTATCATAAATAATGCTGCTATGAACATTGACGTGCATGCATCTTTTTGAATTAGTGCACTTGTTTTCTTCAGATATATATCCAGGAGTAGAATTGCTAGATCATAAAACAGTCCTATTTTAGTTTTTTTAGGAATCTCCATACTACTGTATTTTGTAGTGGAGGCACCAATTTATAGTCCCACCAACAGTGTACTACTGTTCTCTTTTCTCCACATCCTTGACAGCATTTGTTATTTGTTATTTGTAGAATTTTTGATGATAGCCGTTCTGACAGGTGTGAGGTGATATCTCACTGATGTTTTGACTTGAATTTATATAATGATGAGTGATACTGAGTATCTTTACATTTGCCTATTAATCATCTGTATATCTTCTTTCGAAAAATGTCTATTCAGGTTTTCTGCTTATTTTTTAATCAGGTTTTTGTTTTCTGGATATTGAATTGTATGAGCTGTTTATATATTTTGGATATTAACCCCTTATCAGTCATATCATTTGCAAGTATTTCTCTCATTCAGGAGGATGTCTTTTCATTTTGTTGATAGCTTCCTTTGCTATGCAAAAGCTTTAAGTTTAATTAGGTCTCATTTGTTTGTTTCTACTTTTGTTTACTTTGCCTTACTGAAAATATATGACTACAATTTATGTCTAAGATTGTTCTGCCTATATTTTCTTCTAGGAGGTTTATATGGCTTCAGGTCTTACATTTAGGTTTTAATCCACTTTGAGTTTATTTTTGTATATGGTGTGAGAAAAAATGTTCTAACTTCATTCTTTTACATGTACCTGTCCAGTTTTCCCAGAACCACTTATTTAAGAGATTGTCTTTCTTCCATTGTATATTCTTACCTCCCTTGTCATAAATTAATTTATTGTAAGTGTGTGGGTTTATTTCTGGCCTCTCTATTCTGTTCCACTTATCTGTGTGTCTATTTGTGTGCCATTACCATGCTGTTTTCATTACTGTAGCTTTTTAGTATAGTCTGAAGTCAGAGAGGTTGATACCTCCCACTTTGTTCCTTTTTCCAAGATTGCTTTGGTTATAGGATTATTTATTCTAGTTCTGTGAATAATGTCATGGATATTTTGATAGTGATTGCATTAAATCTATAGATTGCTTTGGGCAGTATGAACATTTTAAAAATATTAATTCTTCTAATCCATGAACACTGGATATCATTACATTCATTTGTATCATCTGAAATTTCCTTCATAAATTCATGAAATACCTTACACTTCTCAGAGCATACTTTTTTTTAACCTCGTTTGTTAAATTTATTCCTAGGTATTTTAATTTTTTGATGTAATTTTAAAAGGGATTGTTTTCTTGATTTCTTTTTCTGATAGTTCACTTTTAGTGTATAGAAAAGCAATAAATTTCTTTATAGTAATATTGTATCCTGCAACTTTACTGAATTCACTTATTAGTTCTAAATTTTTTTTTTTGATAGAGACATCAGGGTTTTCTCTATATAGTACCATGTCACCTGCATACACTGAGAGTTTTACTTCCCTTTCTATTTGGATGACTTTTATTTATTTTTCTGTCCAGTTGCCAAAACTATGTCTTCTAATGTTATGTTAAATAGAAGTGGTGAGAGTGGGCATCCTTGTCTTGTTCCTGATTTTAGAAGAAAAGCTATCATCTTTTCACCATTGAGTATGATGTTAGCTGTGGGTTTGCTATAAATGACCTTTATTATGTTGAGATATGTTCCCTCTATACCAACTTTGTTAAGAGTTTTTATAATCAATGGATGTTGAATTTTGTCAAATTCTTTTTCTGCATGTGATTTTTATCATTTGTTTTGTTATTACGGCATACCACGTTGACTGATTTGTGAATATTGAATCATCCTCACATCCCTAGAATAAGCCCCACTCTATCATGATTATGATTCTTTCTATGTATTGTTGAATTCAGTTCCTTAATATTTTGTTTATTTTTGTGTCTACATTCATCAGAGATATTGGCCTGTAATTTTTTTTTGCAGTGTCTTTGTCTCGTTTAGATATCAGGGTAATGGTGCCCTAGTTGAATGACTTGAGGAGTGTTCCATACACTTCAATTTTTAGGAACAGTTTGAGAAGGATAGGTATTAACTCTTCTTCATATGTTTTGTAGAATTCCCCTGTGAAACCATCTAGTCCTGGACTTTTGTTTGCTGGTAGTTTTTAAAATTATAAATTCAACTTCACTGCCAGCAATCAATTTGTTCAGATTGTCTTTTTCATCCTGTTTCAGTCATGGAAGATGTATGTGTCTAAAAATTTATCTGTTTCTTCTAGTTTGTCCAATTTTTTGGCATAGAACTGTTCATAGTATTCTCTTATGGCATTTTGTATTGATATCTCTGTGATATCAGTTGTATCTTCTCCTCTTTCATTTCTTATTTTTTTATTTGGGTCTCCTCTATTTTTTTCTTCATGAGTCTGGATAAAGCCTTATAAATTTTGTTTATCTTTTCAAAAAAGATCAGCTCTTGGTTTTATTGATCTTTTGAATTTTTTCTTTGATCTTCATTTTATTTATTTTCCCTCTGATCTTAATTAATCCCTCCTACTACTGACTCTGGTCTTTGTTCTTCATTTTCTAATTACTTTAGATGGTAGGTTAGGTTGTTTATTTAAGAGTTTTAAAATTTCTTGAGGTAGGCCCATATTGCTATAAAATTCCCTCTTAGGACTGCTTTTGCTGCTTCTCATAGATTTTGGAAATTTGTGTTTTTATTTTCATTTGCCTTGAGGTAATTTCTGGTTTACTATTTGATTTCTTTATTGACCCATTGGTTTTTTAGTAGCATGTTCTTTAGCATGCATTTGTGTTTTTACCATTTTTCTTCCTGTAATTGATTTCTATTTTCGTACTGTTGTATTCAGAAAAAATGCTTTACATAATTTCTATTCCTCTTAAATTTGTTAAGACTTGTTTTGTGGTCTAGCATGTGTTTTATCCTGGAGAATGTTCCATGTGTACTTGGAATGAAAGTGTATTTGGAATGCAGTGCTCTGTAGATCTGCAAAATCCAACTTGTTTAATGTGTCATTTAAGGACAATTTCCTTACTGATTTTCTTTCTGGTGATCTGTACGTTGAAGTGAGTAATATGTTAAAGCCCCCCACTCTTACTGTATTATTGTTAATTTCTCCCTTTATGTCAGTTAATATTTGCTTTATATATTTAGTTGCTCCTATATTAGGTACATAGATGTTAAAGAGTGTTTTACCCTCTTCTTTTATTGATCCATTTATCATTATAATATGAATTTCTTTGTCTTTCATTATAGCCTTGTTTTAAAGTCTATTTTGTCTGCTACACCAGCTTTCTTGTCATTTCCATTTGCAAGAAATATATTTTCCATCCCCTCACTTTCACTCTGTGTGTGTCCCTGGCTCTGAACTGATTCCCTCATATTCAGCATATAGTTGGGTCTTGTTTTTTTATCTGATCAGCCACCCTCTGTCTTGATTTGAGCACTTAGCCCATTTACATTTAAATCGATTATTGATAGGTATATACTTACTTTCATTTTTTTACTTGTTCTCTGGTTGTTTCTGCAGTCTTTATTCTTTTTTCTTCTTTTAGTTTATTCCCTTATGTCTGATGATTCTAAAGGATCTACATTTTTGACTCCACATCATGTTTTGTGTTTTTGATGTCATATTTTACCACTTCATGTTTATCCCTTCACTGTTTATTGTAGTTATAATTGATTTTATAATTTTTTGTATTTAAATATTTATACTATATTATTTAACTGATTGATTCACATGCTTTATTATATATCTGTGTTTACTAGTGGATTTTTCCTTTCCTATGGATTTTTAATTCCTGTTATAGCATTTTCTTTTTCACTTAAAGAAGTTCCTTTAACATTTATTTTTGGATAAGTTTAGTATTGATGAATTATTTTAGTGTTTGCTCATCTAAGAAGTTTTTTTTTTTATCTCTCATTCAATTCTAAATGATAATCTTTCTGGGTACAGTATCCTGGAGTGCTGGGTTTTCCCTTTCAGCAATTTGAATATACCATGACACTCCTTCCTGGCCTGCAAAGTTTTTGCAGAAAAATTAGCTGATAGCCTTATGGGGGGTTTCCCTATATATGACTCTTTGTTTTTCTCTTGCTGTCTTTAATATTATCTCTTTATCTTAAATTTTGTCATTTTAATTATGATATTTCTTGGTGTGGGTCTGTATGGGTTTATCTTGTTTAGGACTCTCTGTGCTTCCTGTACCTGGATTCTGTTTCCTTCTTTAAGTTTGGGAAGTTTTCAGCCATAATTTTATCAAATATATTTTTGACCCTTTTCTCTCTTAATGCAAGTGTTGGTACACTTGATTTTTCTGAGGTCTCTCAAACTGTTCTCATTTTTTGTATGTTTTTCTTTTCACTGTTTTGATAGGGTGATTTCCATTATTCTATTTCCCAGGTCACTTATGTGTTCCTCTATATCACCTAGTCTGTTCTTAATTCCTTTTAGTGTTTCATTTCAATTATTGTATTGTTTGGTCTGACTTTTTTTTTTCATATTTTCCAGATCCTTGTTAAAATCTCTCTGTGTGGGCTTCCCTGGTGGTGCAGTGGTTGAGAGTCTGCCTGCCAATACAGGGGACATGGGTTTGTGCCCCGGTCCAGGAAGATCCCACATGCCCCAGAGCAGCTGGGCCTGTGAGCCATGGCCACTGACCCTGTGCGTCCGGAGCCTGTGCGTCCGGAGCCTGTGCGTCCGGAGCCTGTGCTCCTC